>NW_026131830.1:0-22435 GCF_903995435.1 Acomys russatus | reverse complement strand
TCAGAAGGGACATACAAAATGGCTCATGAGTACATGGTGAGCTTTGTACCACCAAGTCTTTATGATGCAGAGGTAGCCACATGTCTGGGACATCTTAGAACCTCAAATCATACACACAGTGAAATATGTCACACCAGTGACAAATAAAGAATATCTACCCAAAATCTATGTTTCTAGTTTTGGAGAACCAATAATCAGGTGAAATCCAGAAATTTCTTGAGTCCTGTTGTACCAAAAACCATCCAGCTCCTCACAAAATAGCAGCTCATGTACACTTTAATGTTAATTTTTAAATGGTCAACAATATCCAAAGTAATTCATTACCTTTGTGTATCATTTCAAATATTAAATGAGACTTACCCCTCAACCAATACCTATATTATTAGTAATAAACTATGTTAAACATTTGAGTTATAACACATGATCTCCATCCTAGAACCTCAGTTCTCATATATCAATAAAATGTGATAAAAAATCTTGTACTTCATCTTTGCTTTTCAGTATTGTTTTATACTCATTTCCATTCAAGTAATATCTGTAAAGAATACTTGTGCTGAGTATCTTGGAAGCGAATAATTGGGAAACAACTGTGATTTTAATGTGTAAACTCTTCCTATACAAATTTCAGAGTAATATTTTCTTCATTGCAGTGTAGAATCTGAATTGCCAGTATAAGCATATACTGATATTTTCTTCCACTAGCTTCACAAGATATCCCATCCCTAATTCCCTGTAGGCCTACGAACTTCTTCAAATAATGACATGACCTCACTTTTTGTGTAAAGATGTCTGTGTCAACAAAACACATACACACTCACACACATCAACAAAACACTCCTACACACATAGATTCAAGACATCAGTGTTGAAACTAGAATCTATGAAAATTCAGAATTCTTAATTCTGCATACTTTAGCCTTAGCATTATGACCTTCTGTCCATTCCAAAATCCTGCTTAATAATATTATTTTTTCTCGTTGAAGTCAAATCCATATTACATATAGACTACCATGTGCTTTACCCTCTGAATTCAAATAGGTCTAAGAATAGCATGGACGCAATAATTGTATTTGTTTAGTTTCATCTTTGATATGTGGTTTCAATCATTTATGAATTATATACAATGCGAATTTTAAATATCTATCTGTTTTATCTTTAGTTAAAAAACATTTTTATATATTTAAATATAGGAGATAATATTTGAACTTTTATTTAAGTAATCATTCAGATTACATCTCCATTGTTACTCCCCTTGCTTATATCTTCCCATTACTTCCTCCCTCACTCTTTCACCATGTAATCTTCCACTAGGCATGTGACAGAATGGAATCTCCTCATCTGCTATATGAACATGGCCTATCAGGTCTCATCTGGATAGCCAACTTACCCTTCCTCTGTGTGGACCAGGTCTTCCAGCAATGTGGAAGTGCTCAAACAGGGGCACCAGAGTTTATGTCAGAGTTACTCCCACTCACCACACAACTGAGGAGAATGTGCTGTCCATTGACTTGATCTGCATAGGGAGCCTATGTTTATCATGTTTATTCTCCTTGGTTGGTACATTAGTGTGAAAAGACCCCACTAGGTTCACAATCTGCCATCCTTGATGGTCTTCTTGTAGGGATTCTGGACCCTATGAGGTCCTAATATTTCCCCATTCTCCATGCCTTTTTGGCCCTGGGGACCCAATAGGAATTCTCATCATCTACCCCAATCTCCTGCTGAATGAAGACTCTCAGAGGACATCCCTCTTGGCTAGTGTCCAGTTATGAGTGAGTATATAACCATGTGTATTTTTCTAGGTCTGGGGAAACTCAATCAGGGTGATCATGTCAAGTTCCATCCACTTGCCTGCAAATTTTAAGATTTCCTTGTTTTTAATATCTGAATAGTATTCCACAATGTAAATGTACCACAGTTTCTTCATCCATTTTCAACTGAGGCACATTCAGGTTGTTTCCAGAGTCTGGCTATTACGAAGAAGGCTGCTATGAACAAGGTTAAGCAATTATCCTTGTGTGGTGGAGGATCTTTCGGGTGTATTCTGAGGAGTGGAATAAATAGGTCTGGAGGTAGCTCTATTCCCAGTTTTCTGAGAAAGTACCAGATTGGCCAGATTGATTTTCAAAGTGGATGTACAAGTTTGCACTCCCACTAGCAATGAAGGAGTATTCTCCTTCTCCATATGCTCAGCAACATGTGCTGTCACCTGAGTTTTTTACCTTAGCCATTGTGATAGAGGTAAGTCATTTTGAATTTCATTTCTCTGATGACTAAGGACATTGAGCATTTCTTTAAGCATTTCTTAGGCATTCTATATTCATCTGTTGAGAATTCTCTGTTTAGCTCTGTACCCCATAACTTAATTGAGTTATTTGTTTTGGTAGTATTTAGTTTCTTGAGGTCTTTATATGATTTGGATATTAGACCTTTGTAAGATGTAGGGTTGGTGAAGAACTTTTCCTGATATGTAGGCTGTTACTTTTTTCTGTTGACAGCGTCTTTCTGCCTTACAGAAGCTTCTCAACCTCACAAGGTCCCATTTGTTAATTCTTGACTTAAGTACTGCGCTATTGGGTTTCTGTCCAGGAAGTTTTTTCCTGTGCCAATGGGTTCAAGGCTCTTTCCCAATTTTCTTCTAACCAATTTAATGTATCTGGTTTTATGTTGAGGTCTTTATTCCATCTGGACTTGAGTTTTGTGCATGGTTATATATATGGGTCTAATTGCATTTTTCTTCATGTAGACATCCAGTTAGACCAGCACCGTTTGTTGAAGATACTATCCTTTTTTCATTGAATAGATTTGCTTTCTTTGGCAAAAATCAAGTGACCATGTGTGTGTGGATTCATTTCTCTGTCTTTGTTTCGATTCCATTGATCAACCAGCCTATTGTTATGCCAAAACCATAATATTTTAATTACTGTTGCTATATAGTACAGCTTGAGATCAGGTAAAGAGATTCCTCTGCGAGATACTTTATTGTACAGAAGTTTTTTTGCTGTTCTGGGTTTTTTGTTTTTCCACATGAATTTGAAAATTTTCTTTCATGTCTTTAAAATTGTGTAGATATTTTGATAGGGATTGCAATGAATCTGTAAATTGCTTTTGGTAAGATGGTCATTTTTACTGTGTTTATTCTCCTGATCCTGAGTTAATTTTGTATCCACCCACTTTGCTGAAGGTGTTTATTAGCTAGAGGATTTTCTCTGGGTGGAATTTTGAGTGTCACTTAGGTACACTATCATATCATCTGCAAACAGTGGTAATTTGACATCCTCCTGCCCAATGTGGATACACTTGATCTCTTTGTTGTCTTATTTCTCTACTAAAACATCAAGTACTATTTGAAGATATACTGAGAGAATGAGCAGCTTTGTCTAGACCTGATTTTAGTGGAATATCCTTGATTTCTCTCCATTTTATTTTATTTTAGCTATTGGATTGTTGTATGCTATCTTTTATTATGTTTTTGTACACGCTTCGTATCCCTGATATTCCAAGTCTTTACTCTTAATGGGTGTGGATTTTGAGAAATGCTTTCTTAGCTTCTAAGGAGATGATCATGTGTTTTTTCTTTCATTTTATGGTGGATAACACTTGATGGATTTCCATAGTATTGAACCATCCCTGCATGCCTGGATGAAGCCTACTTGGTCATGGTGAGTGATATCTTTGATGTGTCTTGGATTTGGTTTATGAGTATTTATTGAGTATTTTTGTGTCAATATTCTTAAGAAAAATCGGTCTGAAATTTTCTTTGTGTGTTGGGTTTTTCTGAGATTTAGGTCTTAGTATGAATATGTCATCATAGAATAAATTTGGTAATGTTCCATACATTTCTATTTTGTGGACTAGTTTGAAGAGTATTGGTATTAGGTCTTCTTTGAAGGTCTGGTAGATTTCTGCTACTGAAATCATCTGGCCCGGGCATATATGTTTGTTTGTTTGTTTGTTTAGTTTGGGAGACTTTTGATGACTGTTCCTATTACTCTAGGAGAAATAGACTTTTCAATTTCTTATCTGATACTGACTCTAAGTTTCATGATTTCCATCAAGAAGATGCCCATTTTCCCTCAGTTTTTCAAATTTGTGGACTATAAGCTTTTTGAAGTAGCACATAATGATTCTTTGTATTTCTTCAGTGTCTGTTGTTTTATCTTCCTTTTCATTTCTGATTTTGTTGATTTGTATAGTGTCCTCTCTGCCCTTAATTAATTGGCAAACAGTTTATCTATCTTGTTGATTAATCAAAGAACAAGCTCTTGGTTATGTTGTTCTTCAATGTTCTGTTTGTTTCCAATTTATTGATTTCAGCCATGAGTTTGATTATGTCCATCCATCTACTTCTTCTGGGTGTTTCTGCTTCTTTTTTCTAGGCCTTCCAGGTATATCTTTAACTGCCTATATGAAATCTTTCCACTCTCTGTATGATGTCTCTAGTGTTATGAATTTTCTTCTTAGCATGCTTTCAATGTTTCCCACAAATTTGGGTATGTTGTACCTTCATTTTTATTGAATTTTAAGATGTCCTTAATTTCTTTCTTTATTTCTTCACTGATCCAGTTGTTGAGTAGAGAGTTTTTCAGTTCCATGTGTGTAGGTTTTTTGCTATTTCTGTTGTTATTGATGTTCAGCTTTACACCATGGTGTTTGGATAGGATACAAGGTATTATTTCAATGTTTTTATATCTGTTGAGGCTCACTTTGTGACCTAATATATGGTATATTTTGTAGAAGGTTCTGTGAGGTGCTGAGAGGAAGGTATAATTTTTTGTTTGGGTAAAAATTCTGTAGATACCTGATAGGTCCATTTGATTCATGACATTGGTTAGCCTTATTATTTCTCAGTTTAGTTTCTGTTTCATTGACCTATTCTTTTGATGAAAGTGGGGGCTTGAAGTCTCTCACTATTAATGTGTTCAGATCAATGTGTGACTGAAGATTTGTTAATATTTCTTTTACAAACGTGGAAAGAAAGAAGAAAAAAGAAAAAGAAAAACTAATGTGGATGCCTTTGCACTGCGTGTATAATGCTCAGAACTGCGACGTCATCGTGGTTGAATTTTTCCTTGATGAGTATGAAATTCTCTTCCTTATCTTTTTTATTTAATTTCAATTGAAAAGTCTATTTTATCATATATTAAAATGGCTACACCAGCTTGCTTCTTGTGTCTGTTGGCTTAGAATACTTTTCTCCAGCCTATAACCATGAGGTAATGTTTATCAGTGTGGATGACATGTGTTTCTTGAATGCAGAAGAATGTTGCGTCTTATTTATGCTTCTAATCTGTTAGTCTATGTATTTTTATTGGAGAATTGAGACCACTGATGTTGAGAGATATGAATGACCAGTGACTGTTAAGTCTCATGATTTTGATGTTGGTTGCGGTAGAGTGTTTGTGTGGTTGTTTTGCTACAGTGAAGTTATTTATTTCCTGTGTTATCTTGGTTGTAGTTTGTCATTTTGTGTTGGAGTGTTCCTTCTAGTAACTTCTGTAGGGACAGATTTGTGGATCGATATTGTTTGAATTTTTTTTTGTCATCTTGTTTTCTTCATCAATGGTTATTGAAGGTTTCACTGGGTATAGTAGTCTAGCCTGGTATCTGTGGTCTCTGAGGGTTGGTAGGACATCTGCCCAGGCCCTCTTGGATTATATAGTCTCTGCTGAGTGGTCTAGTATAATTCTCATAATATTGCGATTTGGCCTTTTTCCTTTGCTGTCTGTAATATTTTATGTTTTTTCTTTACATTTTGTGTTTTGATTATTAAGTAATGGGATTAATTTATTTTTGGTCTATTCTGTTTGGTGTTCTGTAGACCTCTTTTATGTTTACATGCATCTCTTTGTTTAAGTTGGTAATCTTTTCCTCTATGAATTTGCTGAAGTTATTTTCTGGGATGGAGCAGGGATTCTTCTTTTTTCCTCTATTTCTATATCTTAAATTTCATCTTTTATAGTTTCCTTGATTTTTTGGATGTCTGCTGTCAGGAATTTTTGAGACATAATACTTTCTTTGCTGGTTGCATAAAATTCTTCTATTGTATCTTCTGCACCTGAAATTCTTTTCTCTAGCTCTTTAATTTGTTAGCAAAGCTTATCTCTGCAATTCCAGTTTTCTTCTATAATTTCTCTTCTTCCCATCTTTCTTCTGTCTGTGCTTTTATCATTTTTTCCATTTTTATCTTCAGGTCTTGAACTGTTTACTGATTTTTTCATTTGACTGTTTACATTTTCCTGAATTTCTTCTAGTGATTACTTCATTTTCACTCTTGAGGCTTCTGTCAGGGGCTCTCTAAGGTCCTCAATCTGTTTTTCCACATCTTCCTGTATTTGTTTGGGGATTTTGTTTGTTTCCTTCATTATCATTTTCATTACTAAGGATTTCATGTCATTGCTTGTGCTTCAGTTGTGTCTTCAGTACCAGGGTTTAATTATTTGGGATAATTGAGTTCTGGAGATGTCCTATTGTTTTTAGTTTTGTTGTTTGTGCTTTTATGCTGGCCTTTAGCCCTCTTGATGACTCTGATGTTGTGATGTACTTTTGGTGTCCTTCGCTGGTCATTGAGAGTAGTTCGTTGGTGACTGTCTATAGTGCTATAATCCTCACCTATGGGGATCAGGGTACCCTTTAGTGGATCAGGCAGGTGACTTGGTTTCAGCTCCAAGGGACTTTGCCTCACACCCTGGGCTCCCCACTGGGCCAACAGAGGCTTAGGATGGTTCTCTGCAGCCCAAGGTTCAATCTGAGATAATGAAGGTAATATCTGCTTTTGGCTGGGTTTTAGAGATCCTCCACTTGGCCACAGGGGCCCTGGGACCTCGGATTAGTGTGCCAGAGAGTGCAGAGCTGCTGTCTGCCTTAGGCTTTTGCGCATTCTTTCTCTGGCCTGCCTCTTCTTGTTCCAGCCCTAGACATGGGACCTAGCTTCCGTCTGCCAGACAGTGTGGAAGCTGTCCGCTGGCCTGAATTTCTTCCTGCCACAGGACCTATATTCAGTTCGAGAGAGAGAGATAGAGAGAGTGGGAGCCATGCCCTATCCGAGAATCTGTCTGAAGCCATGTGGGCCACTAAGTGGGCCAAGGCTTCCTCTTTGAACTGGCAGGGTGATCTGAACTCAGGTCTATTCCATACACACACTGTGCTCTCCTCTGGGCTAGCTGATACTAAGGATAGTAGTCTGCAACCCACAGTTGAGACAGAGAGAGTGCAGGTACCACCCATGTCTCTGTGCTGGCCATTAAAGACCTAGCCTGCAGACACAGGACTGCAAGTGTGTGGTCTTGGTCTGATCCACACATTCTACTGGGTTCTCCTTTGGGCCAGAAGATCTAAATGCTGGTGTTTCATCACCCACAGTTGAGTCCCAGATACACAATCTAAAATATAGAGCACAGCTACAGCTGACAATTTGGTATGCAGTCAGTCTATGGGGACTGAGCGCCCATCCTCCCTGGACCAGTTGGATGGCACAATGCCAGACCCACCTGTCCTCTCCACCATGTCCATATCTCTCATGTAGGGATCTCCATGTCTTGTGGACTCTAGCTCCCATCCTATCTCTAGACTCCATCCTGCTGCTCAGACACAGTGCATAGTTGGCACTGCCATTTTTGATCTCCCCAAGAGATAATATATTTAATGAAAATTTTAAGATTCTAAAAATATATTACAAATAGCAAATGAATATGTAGATATGAAGGTAAAGCACAAAATGTTGGATGTTATTTTTTATTTATTATATCATCTGTTGTGAGCCATTAAATTTGATTTCATATATTGTTTATTCTGAAAAATTCTTAAATAAACATGGCAGACAAGTGTCTCTGTTCAGTGCTAACTTATGAAAATACAGAATGTTCCATGAGAGGTTTAATGGAGCAAAACTTACTCCTATGTTTGCTAAATAAAGTAGCTTACCACACTGGAGTCCTCAGTTTCAACTCACACTTATAACTCCCTTACTCTCATTAACCTATTTGTAATTGTTATTTTTAAATAACTTATTTAGATTATATCCTGAATTTTGTGTTTTCACTTCCTGCTCCCCCTCCCACTTTCCACTTTTCCCTTCCCCTAGACCCGTGACAGGTCAACACCTTCACACACCCTAAGATCATAGCTTACCAGGTCTCGTCAAGATAACTTGCTTCCACTTCTTCTGAGTGGCACCAGGCCTCCCCAAGAATGGGAAGTGCTCAAATTGGGGGCACCAGAGTTCATGTCAGAGGCAGTCCCCACTATCACCACAACTATGGAGAATGAGCTGTCCATTGGCTATATCTCAAAAGGTGGACTAGATTTCCTACATACATTGACCTTGGTTGGTACAGCAGTTTCTGCATTACCCCGCTCCCTGATCTGCAAGCCATGACAGTCTTCTTGTGGGGCTCCTAGACTCTCTGGATCCTCTGTCTCTCCATTCTTCCATACCACTCTCACCAGGAGTTCAGTAGAGAGTCACGGCATCTGTACCAATCACCTGTGAGTGGAGACTCTCAAAGGAACTCCATGTTTGGCTAATATCCACTTATAAGTGAATGTACGCCATGCACATCTTCTGATTCTGGGTTACATCACTCAAGATGATACTTTGTAGTTCCTCCTACTTGCCTCAAGTTTCAAGATTTCCTTTATTTTTAAATAATTGAGTAGTATTCCATTTTATAAATGTACCAGTTTCTTTTTCCATTCTTTGAATGAAGGACATCTAGGTAGTTACAAGATTCTGTCTATTGTAATTAAGGCTGCCATCAACACAGTTGAGCCATTTTCCTTCTTGTGTGGTGGACCATCGTTTGGATATTTGCCAAGAAGTGTCATAGGTGAGTCTTCAGGTAGCATTACTCCCATTTTTCGGAGAAAGTGCCAGATTAATTTCTCAAGTGGCTGCACAAGTTTGCACTCCCACATGCAGTGGAGGAGTGTTCTTCCTCTTTCTACACATCCTCAGCACCATATACTGTCACTTGAATTTTTGAACTCAGCCATTCTGATGAGTGTAAGATGGAATCTCAGAGATATTTTGATTTGCATTTTTCTGATGACTAAGGAGGTTGAGCATTTCTTTGTTTCTCTACCATTCAATACTCCTCTGTTGAGAATTCTCTGTTTAGCTCTGAACCTCCTTTCCTAATTATGTTACTTGTATTGGTGGTGTTTAATTTCTTGAGTTCTTTATATGTCTTGGATATTATTTGTCAGATGTATGATTGGTGAAGATCTTTTTCTAATATGTAGTCTCTTGCTTTTTTTTATGTTGACAATGCCCTTGGCCTTACAGAAGATTTTCAGTTTCATGATGTTTCATTTATTAATTGTGATCTTAGAACCTGACCTGTTTGTGTTCTCTCCAGGAAGTTGTCTCCTGTGACAAAAGATCAAAGCTTGATCATAATTTTTCTTCTAACAGATTTAGTGTGTCTGTTTTTAATGTTGAGGTTTTTAATACACTGGGCCTTTAGTTTTGTGCAGGGTGATAAATATGGGTATTTTTTGCATATTTTAACATGTAGACATTCAGTTAGACCAGCACCATTTGTTGAAGATTCTATGTATTGTCCATGGTATGGATTTTTATTCTCTGTAAAATCTCAAGTATCCATAGGTGTGAGGATTTATTTTTGGGTCTTTGATTTGATTCTATTGATGAAACAGCATCTTTCTATCCCAGTACCATGCTGTTTTTATTACTGTTGTTGTATAGCACAGCTTGAGATCTGTGGTAGAGATTCCTTCACAAGATATTTTATTGTAAATGATTGTTTTAGCTACTCTTGTTTTTTTCTTTTTCCATATGAAGAAGAGAATTGATCTTTCAATATCTGTTAAGTGTTGTGTAGCTATTTGATGGGAATTACATTGAATCTATAGATTTCTTTTGGTAACATGGCCAGTTTTACTATGTTGATTCTTCTCATCCATGGACAAGGACAATCTTTCCATTTTCTGATATCTTCTTCTATTACATTTAGACATTTGAAGTATTTAAGTTTTTTTTGCAAGGGCTCAAATGTGTTATATGATCCAGCCTTGTTTTAGTAGGATATCTGGGTTCTGATGAATCTGTATTTCCCTGGGTTTTTGTTGTGTTTCCATGCTATTCTATAGCCCTTCTTTTTCCCTGGTGGTGGCACACTGAAGACCCTGGTTAGTCCTTGGTGGTGCTTGCCTCTGCAATGTACGTAGAGTTGGGCCATAGGAATTGGCATGCTGTGCTTTCTGGTCAGTTAATCCCTGTTGGGTACTGCCAAGAAAGTTCCTGAGAGCTGCCACCTCTGGGATTGCAGGGCAGACCTGGACTTTGAAGACAGTGCATGGAATTTGAGAGGTAGATCTCACAGTTTCTGGCAATCTCCTATGAATGCTGCCTCTGTAGCTGCAGATAGAGCTGGGGCCATTGTAATCATGCAGAGAGGACACAGGGAAGTCCTCATCTCTGCTGATAGTCCCCAGTGAGAAGTTTCTCAGCAATTGCAGATAGAGGTGGGGACTGGGGACTGTCATGCAAAGATCAAGGACATGCCTCACTACTGCTGGTAGTCCCCAATGGCTGCCACCTCTGGAACTGCAGGCAGAGTAATGCTGAAAGTTCCTAAGTTGGCCACCTCTGGAATTCAAATGGGTGGAACTATAAAAGATCATTCAGTGTGAGGTAACCTAGACCCAGAAAGACAGACATGGTATACAGTCATAAGCAGAATTAGCCATATAATTCATGATAACCATACTACAATTCACAGACCCAAAGCAGCTAAGTAACAAAAAGGGACCAAGGGACAATGCATGAATGTCACTGTGAGGGGAAATAGGACAGACAGCAGAAGTAGTTGAATATAGGGAACAAAGTGTGAAAGGGAGTTCAGACAGAAATCAAGATGGGTAACAGAAATGGAGAAAGAAGATATAAGAGGACAGAAAGAAGAGAAACAAAAGAAGAGAAACCATAGTCAGGGGAATCTCTGATCAAAAGCTGGAGAACTAAGACATTTTGGCTCCTGAGAGTATATGGGGGGTGACTGTAACTGAGATTCCTAGTAGAAGGGGTACTGGATACTGAAGAGGAAATCCTCTAACTAGACAAGATTCCAAATAGAGAGAGGAACACCAACCCACCCACACAAACTTTGACCCAAAATGTACCCTCTACCGACAAGCAGTGCAGGGATAAAGAAGGACCAGAGATTGGAAAAATGTCCATACAGTGCTTGTACCAAACTGAGACCAAGCGAATGGGAAAAAGCCAACCCCTCATACTATTAACAACATTCTGATAGGCTCATAGACAGAAGCCTAGCATAAATGTCCACCCAGCAGCAGATAGAAACAGATGCTGAGGACTAACAACCAACATTGGGTGAAGTATAAGAGAGTTTTGTGGGGAAGTGAAGGAGGGATAATAGAAATACCTGGAGGTTACAGGAAATCCACAAGAAAGCCAACAAATGCAAGTAACCAGGTCCCAGAGGGGCTTGCAACGACTGGAGCATCAACCAAGTACCATTTATAGACTGGACCTAGATTGCCTAATAGATGTAGCCAAAGGGAAGCTAAGACTTCATGTGAGGACCACAGTAAAGGGAGTGCAGGCTGTTTCTGACATGGACTTTGCTGCCTGCTTTTTGTAAAATCATTCCCTCTTGGTCGGGCTACATCAGCAGGCCACAGAAGAAAAGGATGTGCTCAATCCAGATATGAGTTGATGAGCTGGGGTAGGATGGTGGGGGAAGAAGGACGGAGGATGGAACCTGGAGAAGAGTGCAGGGGCTATAATCAGGATGTAAGTGGAATGAATAAATAAGTAAATAAATGCATACATTATTTTTTAAAAAGAACATTCTTAGACAAGCGCCAACATGCCTTCATCATAAAAGTCCTAGAGAACATAATATTGGAGGAAACATAGCTCAACACAATACAGGATAATATAGAAATCGCAGAGACAAACCCATCCCAAATGGAAAACAGCATAAAGCACAACCACTGAAGTTGGGAAGGAAGCAAGGATGAACACTATGCCCATTTCAATACTATGCTTAAAGCACTAGCTGCAGCAGTAAGACAAGAAAAGAAAATTAAAGGGATAGAAAGAGAGCAAGAACAAATCAAACTATCACTATTTGTATATTATACAATACAATTACATTAACACAAACTAGAAATTCTAGAAATTCTGCAGAAATGATTAATTAATTCAGCAATTTGAGCAGATAGAGAATCAACTTGCACAAATACATGTTTTGTATATATCAATAATAAATACACAGAAAAAATTCATAAACACTGTCATTCAAGATACTTGTAAGTCGGGGATTTGTACGAAGAGTTATAAGAAAAGAAAGAACTAACAAATCCCTCAAAAATATCATCATATTTATCAACTAGGGAAATTCAAATCAAAAGAAGTTTGATAATTTGTTTTACCTCAGTCAGAATGGCAAAGATTAACAAAAAAACCGGATAAAAATGTTAAGGGCAGTATCATCCTCTCAAGCCATGGAGTCCCCAGAAAGTGGAGGTAGACTGAGAAGAGGGGCTTCTGCATCCAGATTTTAAAGTTAGAGTAGGACAGATATGATAATGAAACTCATCTGTTTTCTAGCCCAGGAATATTGATTCATTAGTATCAAAGAAAAGCCATTATTACACAATGATTGAAACTCTGTCCTGGACATAGTTTAGACCCTGAGCACTTTTGCATCAACATATGTCATGGCTATAGTGCCTAACATGGTAGAGTCGCTGACTTAACTCATCTTTGTGCGTTTAGGAATGGAGTCCTTCTACCCAGAAAGATTTACTCAGTTTTTTTGGAGAGAAAAACGTGGGTATATTTCTATGACATTATATTTCTTAATGACACTATGATCTCTAATATGAATAAATTGTGGGAAGACACATTGTTCTAGCACTCGGGGGTAACATGACCAAAATGTCAACTCAGTGATTCATGGTGGATAAAATGATATTATATAAAGTGAAACTTCACATTCAAATAAGAAACCTGATTTCTGCAATGACATCAAACAGACCATAAGGAAATCAATTGAGCAGAACTGTAGGTTTTATCAGAAAGAGACATAAACAGTTTGTAGTAGGGCATAGACATAATATTGGAAATCAGGCATGCATCTACGGAAAAAGAGAATATTCTATGACTCAGAGAGACATGGGAAATCAAAACTGGGATTGATAGCCTCCAGTTTGACAGTTCATGGTGTCTGCTATTATGATTTGGTCAGGTCTGGCCTGGGCCTTTGTGGCCCTGTTCTCTTTAATCTACCATGGCATCATCTAGTGTAACATGTTTGTATCATCATAAATGGCTTTTCAATGAGTTGTTTCTTGGTTCACATTTGTGGACAAATCCACTAAGGATTTCATGTCATGGGACTAGATCTCTGTGGTCTTGGATGAAATCATACTGCTTGTGCCTGGGGAAGAGACTAAATATATTTTTAATCCATAAATTGTGTTATTCTGAATACAAGGCCTCAGATTCAAAGCCTGTGGGAAGAAAGTGTTGGACAATTCCACAGGGGGTGAATAGCATGTCAGAAACAACTGGCATTGATGACTCACGAGGAAACTTCATTCACCAATAAAGTTATAAAGAAATGTGCACACAGATGAGCCTTGAATATATGTGCTGGACACTGAAGACTTCATCTTATTATGCTTACAGATGATAGATACTTTGTTAACATGCTGTTCTCTTCCATTTTTATCTCCTGCCTTCTGCAGCTTCCAATTCATTTGTCTGTGCTCCCACAGCAGCAGCGAGTGCTTAGTCAGAATAGAATACCATTTATATGGAAAAGGAGATGTGGTGATTGCTGGATTTTCCCCTGCTTTTGCTGTCTATCCACACAAAACAACTGACGGG
Source organism: Acomys russatus (assembly GCF_903995435.1). Classification (NCBI taxonomy): domain Eukaryota; kingdom Metazoa; phylum Chordata; class Mammalia; order Rodentia; family Muridae; genus Acomys; species Acomys russatus. Next base: position 8,547 of record NW_026131830.1, on the reverse strand, counting down.
AAAATGATTACATTTAACAGAGATATCATGGTTGAGTAAGTCCTTTATGCATTTATTCCTTTTTAACATTTGGCATTCATATGCCCTGGGGAAAGTACAAATTCAAAGATCATTATTCCAACTCTACACCCCATTAAGCCGTTTCTTCTCTTCCATTCCTAGATCTTTCTGCAGTACTGTCTTCTTAGTGACTCTTCTGGTACTTTTATGGGTAAAGAAGGTTTGGAGCTTTTATTCATTTTCTTCTCCACAGTAGACAATGGAAATTTCCCTATATTCTCAGCCATACCTATAATTCTACAGGGTTTGCATGTTTTCAGTGTTAGCTATGTGAGGAAAATGTTATATAATAGAAGATTGATACAGTATTTGAGGGAATTCTTAAGTCTAGCTGTGCTCTTGTGTAAAGAGATAATGCTACTGAGGTTAGTGACCACAGATTTCCTTCTGTGAGACTGGAGTGACAAATAATATGTGTTTGCTGATGATAATTTAGGGACAGGAATGCCAGAATTAGACATGAGATGTAGTCTCTGGTATAGAAATACATTCATCTTTCTCAGGGTATTTTATCTGAATTTCAATTTTTGTATTCTCTGTAACTCACTATGTTTTTCTGTCTGCAACATTTTTAGAGATAGATAGATGTAGATTTCCAATGTGTGTTTGTTCGTGAGTATGTTTCTGAACACACATTCTTTGTGATGAGGTCTCAGAAAGATGTTTCTAGGCATTCTCAACGGTGTGAGATTAAAACAAAGTGTCAGGCAAGTCTGCTTGAGTTTCCTAGGTTATGCTCAAGAGAAACAATCATGCATGTTAGTTTTTAAAGGAAGTCAGGTATGTTTTATCCTGGGCAGACATATCCTTAGCTGTAGGTAACTACACAATAAGCATCTGAAAATGAGAAATGCAGATGGTACTCAGGTCTGAACTCAAAAGGGAATATGGAAATACATATTCAGGAATGGCTGAAGACAATGGGCAGAAAATCACCTATAATAAACATAAGATTGGGAATGGATTATTGTCACTGTGGCATTTACTGTGTCTGCTAAAAGGTGGCTGTGGAAAAAGTAACCAATTCAACAGTGGAAGAGAAAAAATTTTAAGTTGAGATGTCTTTAGACTTTAAAGATATTGTAATAGGCTTAGTCTCAAATGGACATACCAAAGGCAGCATGGGAAATTTAAAAATAGGTATCTAAACAAAATATTCTCTGGAAGAGTCAGCTGGGCATAGGAATCATTGCTTACTTCAAGTAAGATTGCAAATTCCTATGGTCTACAAGATGTCTGCACTTTGCATGCTACAAAGAAAAATGTTCTGCTTTACAGCAGATGATTTCCTTATTTCTCATTTCCTGCTGTGCTTTCCAATCTCAGCACTTTGGGCACTACTGTGCATCAGCTTGAGTCCCTCTTCAGGTTGTGGCCTATTTCTGCAAAGATCACACTTGTAATTACATGAGCTCAGTGTGGCTTCCTTGTCTACCATGTACAAGAAGAGAGGGCTGTGTGAGATTTAATATATTTTGAAGTTAGAAATAAAATTAAACTAACTTCCAACTATATAAGCTATAAACAAGTATCATATTTGATAAAGACAACACATTTCCAAATACATTTTTCATAGAATGTGGGGCAACTGCAAGTATATACTCTTCAAGGTTCACAAATGATTTCCTACTCTTCATAATGTTTATCACATATATAGAAAAGAATGTATATGGAATTTGAAAGAGGAATTGATCTGTCTGTCTTACTTCAGTTAACTATCCTCATGTTCTAATTGTATCTGCATAAGGATACCCATCTTAATTGTTCTAGCATCAAAAGATCATAAGTTGTACAGCGAGCATTAACTTATATGACACTAATTTCTTTGTTCTAATTTTATATTAGGATTTTACTTTCTTGTCAAAATTAGGAAGATAATAAAGGAATAGTTGATAAGTTCAGGATATACAAAGTATATCCTTCCTAAAAAAGATTAATTTATAGGAGTACATGTATGCATACTATGCGATCTTTAAGCATGGCGGTTAACTTCCCTGCAAAGCAATAATAACAGTTTCTCTTACTGTGTTTGGGAGAGGTTTTCATTCACACTAAATTAAAAATATGGTTGACTTGTATGCTCAAGTGGCATTTTAGCAGCCATGTGTATATTTGTATATTAATAACTTTACAAGATTTAAATACTAGAAGGATATGAAAAGTCAGATTTTAAAGATTTCTTCTTTTTGAGGATTTTTCCTTTTTTCCATTTATCAAGTTAAAGGACATAAATATCTGTTTACTGGTTATTTAAAAGCATTTAATAATGAATGGTTTATTTTTAATATTTGTGGTATTTCATGTTGAAGATATAAAATAACATAAATGAGTTGTACAAGGTATATTTATCAGTTATTCAAACTATATTTTTCAAGAATGGCATCTTTGCTGTTTTGTTCTAAAAATATTTTCAGTAATTTCTTTAAGTTTTGTATTGTCATAATCACCACAAATGTTTATGTTCCTTTATCATCATGACATCAATATCTGTTTGGTAGGTAGAAGATGGTAATTCATGCTAAGTGAAATGCATACTGATTAAATTATGGAATTTAAAAAATGTTCCTTTCAACGTTAATCATACTAATTGTACATCTTATAACAAAACATATGTATCTTGCTGGGCATCACGGTGGTTCACGCTTTTAATCTAGGCATTTCTGAGACACAGACCTATGGTCTTTCTTTTCTTTGTGTTATAATATGAGCAATTTTACAATTTTTATTAAATGTTTTAAATATGCATTCATATTATAATACATATATACAATAAACTACATATAGCAAAAATGACCATAAAAATCAGGAATTACATATATGTTACGTTCATATGTTTTGATTATTTGTATCTGGCAGCCTTGAAGAAAACATCTTTCCTGTCTTGGTGAGTCTAACATTTTGAATGTAAATCAATAATATTTATCATTTCTCATCATTATCAACTTAAACATTGATCTCTAATAAAACATCTTAATCTTTAAGCAACTAAGCATAACTGTACAACTAAACTATCAGGTCTCTAACTCCATCAGAGGCTTGAGAATTAATAAATTAATTACCTGAGTATACACAGAGTCCAGCTTAGCACCTTCCCAAAAGAAGAAGATGACAGAGATGATTTGCTGCCTAAACAGTCATCCAAAATTCTCTAGAACATTGGAGCATCATCTGCAACTCTTGGGCCCAATATATCTGGGCCAGACATATTTGTGAGGAAGGAATGATTGAGGGCTTCTTTACCCAGTCTTGGCTGAGTTTGGCCATTAATTTGCCTACATCCAAGCTTGCCCACTTTTAGGAAGAATTCTGTCTGTGGTAGAAATGAGGATATTATGCACAGTGCTGTGTTTGACAGGTAGATATGATATTATAGACCTATGTTCTCAAGGCATGTATGGTCTACACAGAAATTCTAGAATATCCAAAGAAGTATGCTGAGTACTCTTTTAGATATATCTTTTTAGATTCTCTTAAGTGCCAAAAAATACTTCATAAATATAACTAGTAAGACAACACAGATTGTAAAGAACTTTTGCTGAAAATTCATATATAATACACTTTGCGGAGGACATGAATCTCTCTTTTGTTTCCCACAGTGTGTTTGCGTCTTGGTTCTCAGAAGATCGAAATGCAAAACTCTATGACTGTATGATGACTGAGACCCACTCTCGTATATAGTTTTTCCTTTCTGTGTACATAGTGTATAGAAAATACAAAGGAGTCTTTATTTACATCATCTTGTTTCTATAGATATAAAAACGGTTTGAAATTAATATGTTTTGTGTTAAAGTGGCCTGTTCAGGTTTTCAAGCATCATAGTTAATTGGTTATTAGAAAACAGAAGGGGTCTGAGACACAATGTTCATATTTTGAACACAATTTGAAATTACTGTTTAATCAAGGTTGGTTATTGAAGGATTCTGAGTGCATAGCTGGCAAACAATACTTTCTATAAACATGTCATCAATATAGAGGTTTTCAAGTGCAAAGGTGTTTTAAGGGCAGTGATAGAACTGACTTATTTAACTTTAGAGTTTCTCTATTTAGTTTTTTCCCATATTACCCTCCTATTGCTTAAAGTCAGGTATTAAAATCACCACCATCAATACGGCAGGGTTGATCTGCCTTTAAATTGAATACTGTTTCACTATTGAAGACGGGTACTGATGTGTTTGATGTGTGAAAGAGATAGAAACATGGTTTTTTGTTTAGATCACAAGTGGGGGATGAGAAAAAGACTTAGGAGAGAGCAGGTAATGTTTATTCCCTTAGAAGTCAAACCACCACGTGGAGGAGATTGGTTGTTAACCAGCTGAAAAACATCCTTGAACAAATTCTGAGAAGAGATATAAACGTGAGCCAAAAACAAGAGGTGGGGCATTTAGAGACTTTTAATAGTTTTGGCTGTTTATTGCTCCACTTTGAGATGCTCCACGATAGAACCGTTTGAGGGAAGGCTTCAGGGATCCTGGCTCTGGCTGAGGTTCCAGCTTCTGGTTGCTCCAGCTTCCATCAGAAGAAATCCTGCTGCTTATGCCAGAAGAATTGTTCCTTGGATCTGATATGCTTATAATTTCATTATTGTACTCTTTAACTTCCTTTTCTTATTGTTTAGGTTGCTCAGGTTATAAGTGAGGTACTCTCAGTTAATAAGTTCATAATAAAATGTATTTCTTTAAAAAATTGAGCCTACACATGTGTCCATGTTAAGGATTGTAATAACCTGTTGTTGGATTTTTCCTTTAATGACTATAAAGTATGCTTTACTATCTTTTCTGAATAGGTTTTGTTTGATGTCTATTTTGTTACATCTTAGCATAGCTGTGCCTCCTTAGATTTCATTGTCTTATTTTTTCAATGTCCCAATCTCAGCTTTATCTCCTTCCACTCCTCTTAGCCCCACCTCCATTCTACATTCCACCACTGCTTCCCGAACTCACTACCCTCTCCACCTGATCCACATCTTCTTTTCCCTTTAGAAAAGAGCAGGCCTCTGAGGGATATTAGCCAAGTACATCACAAGGAGCTACAACAAGACTGGGTGCAAACACTCATATTAATGTTGGGTGAGACAACCTATTAGGAGGAAAAGGGTCTCAAGAACAGTTGAAAGACTCAAAATCACCACCATACCACCACTCTTAGTAGTCCCACAATAAACAAGCTAACAACCCTAACATTTATGCAGAGTACTTAATGCAGATAAATGCAGGATGCATGGCTGCTATTTCAATCTCTGTAAGCCCCTATGATCTCTGCTTATTTGATTCTACGAATCAGGTTCTCCTGGTGTTCTTAACCCCTCTGGCTCCAATAATTCCTCCTCCCTCTCTTCACATGGTTTCTAAAGCTCCAAGGGGAGGGACTCGACCATGATCTCCAATTTGGGCTCTCTCATCCTGTTTGGCTATGGCTCTCTGCATCTGCTTCCATCAGCTGTCAGTACAGATCCCTCTGATGACAATTGAGCTAGACACTGATCTATGAGTGTAGCAAAATATCATTAGGAATAATTTTATTGATTTTTTTCTATCCTGTGCCTCTGGGATATCCAGCCTCTGGTTGCTGGTCATCCTTAGGCATGGGCTCCTTCTCAGGTGTGGACCTCATATTGATGAATCATTTGTTGGTCTCTCCCACAAGTTAAGCCTCTCCATTGACTCAGCACATTTTCAGATAGTATAAATTGTAGATGGTAGGTTTTGTGGCATTGGTGTCATGTCCTAACCCTGGAATGTTTGCCTCATTATAAACTCCATATGGTTCAGGATCCATAGCATCTTTACTAGGAGTCCTCACTAAGATCACCCTTTTACAACCCTGTAAGTTTCTATTGTACTGTTTCCACATTGCTCCCCAAGCGTCTACCAATTCAAGCCATCTCTCCCTCTATCCCTCTCATACCCCTATGTGATCAAGCCTATTTCCATCATCACACTCCCATAGTCCATCCACAAAATCTATCTATTTTCATTTCCAAGGGAGATGCATTCATCCACCCAAGAGCACTCCTTGTTAATTAACTTTTCTGGGTCTACAGATTTTACCATGATTATAATTTCTTACCAACTGCTATCCACTTATACATGCGTACATACCATGTTTTTCTTTCTGGGTTTAAATTGCCTCACTAGAGATGATTTTTTTTCTAGTTCACTCCATTTGCCTAGAATTTTCATAATGTCATTTTTAACATATGACTATACGAATATATACCATTTTCTTTATCCATTCTTAAGTTTAGGGGCATCCAGTTTGTTTCCAATTCCTAGGTGTTATGAATGAAGCCACTATGAACCTAGTTGAGCAAGTGCCCTTGTGGTCGATGTAGCATCCTTTGAGCGTATTTCAAAGAGTGGTAAAGCTGGAACTTGAAATAATGCAATTCCCTGTTTTCTAGGGAATTGACATACTTACTTCCATAGTGGCTGTACGATTTTGCATTCCCAACAACAATGGAGGAATATTCCCTTTACTCCACATGAGCATTAGAAAGACCCTTGTTGTTGTTGTTTTTTTTTTTTTTTTTTGACATGATCATTCTGATGAGGAGAACATGGAATCACAGGGACATTTTGATTTGCATTTCCCTGATGGCTAAGGATGATGAGCCTTAAAGTGTTTCTTGGGGATTTGACTTTCCTCTTTTGAAAATTATCTGTTTAGCCCTGTCCACATCTTTAGGTTAGATTATTTAGTTTGTTGGTATCTAGTTTCTTGAGTTCCTTATATATTTTGGGTATTAACACTCTGTCAGATCAGCCTGGAGAAAATCTTTCCAATTCTAGAAGGCTGCTGTTTTATCTTATTGATGGTGTCCTTTGCCAGACAGAAGCTTTTCAATTACATGAGGTCTCATTTATTAATTGTTAAGATTATTGCAGGTGCTATCTATCAGTGTTCTGTTCCTAAAATCATCTCCTGCTATGGAAGTACCTTTTATTCTTCCTACATTAGCCAACATATTAAATTATTAAGTCAGTAGATTTTTTTTAGCAAAATAGTTCCCAAAGGACAGACATAAAGCTTGTGGTTTATTTTTAAGCTGCAAGCACTATGCTGGGCAGAATCTGAGCTATTCTAATCCTAATATCCTTAAAAACCACATGTAAACCAATCCCTTGCCAGTCTGATTACTCCCCAGAGTCTATTCTGTCCTGTTCTGCAGGATGTATCAAATAGGTTCACTGAAAGAGAGAGTGCAAGTGAAAGAAAAGGAACAGAGACACAGCGAATATGGAGCTAAGTCAAGCAGTCCTGATCAAGGCTCAATTTTATTCCATACAAGGCATGGTTTATATAGCAAAGACACACAAACACCTGTATGGACTCATTTCCTCCCTAGGCCCTCTAGGCAGGCTGAAAAGAATGCAATCTCTGGGAATAGCTCTCTGCTGAGCTCCTTTGTTTCTTTACCAACACAAATATTAGCAACTCAAAAAATCCAATATGCAGCACAGAGGATCCTCTCAGCAGGGGTGTATAACTGAAAGTTTGCAGCATGTAGCATAGCAATTCTGGTAGAAGTGCAGGATCTACTCAGCTTTGCCACAGGCTGAGGGCAGTTTACAGCCCCAACATGAGCCTCCCTCAGTCTCTTTTTCAACCACCTGCTCCAGCATCCTCTTCATGCTTTTTTTCCAGAAACATTCTGTCTATCTGCTCAGGTGATTGGCAAAACAACTTATAGGGAACTGCTACACCCACTGAAGGCATTCCCAGACACTTCCTCTTTTTAGTTTAATAAAAGGCCACCCTTTAACTGTACATTATTTTTTACACATATATGCAATAAAATACATACAGCAAGAAGAACCAAAAACAATCTGCAATTACATAAATATTACATCCATAGCATTTTGCTTATTTGCATTTGGCAACCCTAAAGAAAACATCTTTCATATCTTTTTTTTTTTTTTTTTAATTTTTATTTTTTTTTATTAATTTATTCTTGTTACTATCTCAATGTTTATCCCATCCCTTGTATCCTCCCATTCCTCCCCCCCCCATTTTCCCATTATTCCCCTCCCCTATGACTGTTCCTGAGGGGGATTACGTCCCCCTATATATTCTCATAGGGTATCAAGTCTCTTCTTGGCTACTTGCTGTCCTTCCTCTGAGTGCCACCAGGTCCCCCCTCGGGAATTAAATTCATTCCTTCTCAAGTCTCTGATGGGGTTGAAGACCAAATAGTTGGTTTTTAAATTAAGCTTAGTGGTTTAGGAGTTATACTTTTATATCTATAAATATTTTAGGTTGATAGATATAAACTTTAATAGAGATTAATTTACATTCAGAATTCTAGTCTCATCAAGATATGAAAGATGGTATATACTCACTTACATCTTTACATTTTTAAAACCTTATCTATCTATAGATTTATATCTGTCTGTCATGAGCTGATCAACTAACAATTGACTTGTATCACTTAATTATTATAATTATCCTAAACAGCCTGCAATAGCACTATCAGTGAATTGGAATAAA
>NW_026131829.1:0-54057 GCF_903995435.1 Acomys russatus | reverse complement strand
AAGTGAAGAGTTTCACGTGACATGCCTCTTGGGCTAGTGTTCAATTATAAGTGAGTATATACCATGTGAGTCTTTCTGCTTCTGTTTTAACTCCCTCAGTATGATCATTTCTAGTTTCATCCCTTTGCCCACAAATTCTGGGATTTCCTTGTTTTTGTTGTTTTTTTGTTTGTTTGTTTGTTTGTTTGTTTTATAGCTGAGTAGTATTCCATAGTGCAAATGTACCACAATTTCTTTATCCCGAGGGACATTTACGTTGCTTCCAGGTTCTGGCTATTATGAATAAGGCCATTAAGAACATGGTTGAGCATATGTCCCTGTTGTGTGGTGGAGCATCTTCTGAGTATATTCCAAGGAGTGGAAATGCTGGGTCTTGAGGAAGCCTTATTCTCAGTTTTCTGAGATAGTGTCAGATAGATTTCTAAAGTGGTTGTACAAATTTGCATTCCTACCAGCAATAAAGGAATGTTCTCCTTTCTCCACATCCTCGCCCGCATGTGCTGTCACTTGAGTTTTTGATCTTAGTCATTCTGATGGGTGTAAGATGGAATCTCAGAGTCGTTTTGATTTGCAATTCTCTAATGACTAAAGACATTGAGCATTTCTTTAAGTGTTTCTCAGCCATTTGATAGTCCTCGGTTGAGAATTCTCTGTTTAGTTCTGAGCCCCATTTCTTAATTGGGCTATGGGGTTTGGTGGTGTTTAATTTCTTGATTTCTTTGTATATTTTAAATATTAGACCTTTGTCAGATGTAGGGTTGGTGAAGATCTTTTCCCATTCTGTGGGCTGTCACTTTCTTCTGTTGACAGTGTCTTCTGCCTTACAGAAGCTTCTCAGCCTCATGAGGTCCCATTTATTGATTGTGTAGCAGGACCATTTAATGAAGTGAGTGAGATCTCTTTTGGGCTGGATATCCTGCCCAATACCAAAGTCCTTGGGCCTCTTTTCAAACAAAGGATTGACCACATTTTGGCCTCCTGTTTCTTTATGACCTCGGTGGCCCAGAGGCACATTCTTCCGCTAAGCCTTTTTACCTTTGGGCATCTTGCTGGGCCGGAGGAGAGAGTAACTGTGATTTCTTATAATTATGTTTGAAAAAAAATCTACTCTGGAAAGAGCCCACAGTGAACTAGGTGCTGTAAAACTGACAAGGTTTCTGAAATTCAGAATGGTAAGTGTGGAATCTATTGCTTGCTACAAGTGCCTCAGAATGTAATTCAGAATTTGTCAGCTCCCAACTCCCTCACTGCCATGGCTTAAACACCAACATTACTGTTATCTTTGTTGCCGTCTTAGTTTTAACTAAAATTCATCCCATGATTATTAAATATTAATGCAATGGACTCTACTTGGTGCTAGGATACAAACACTCTGATCTCAAAAAGACATGTAGTTACAAGATAGTTGCTGCTCAGCATACAGGTATTTAGAATATGTCTATACCAACCTAAGATTTTAAGAGTAATTTAATGATGGAGACATTAGAGCTAGAGTTTCAACTTTTGGTTTGTTTGTTTTTGTTTGGTTTTATGAGACAGGGTTTCTCTGTCTTTAGCATTGGCTGTCCTGGACTGTTTTGTAGACTAGGCTTGCCTCAAACTCACAGAAATCCTGCCTGCCTCTGCTTTCCTGAGTGCTAGCATTACAGGTATATTCCACCATACTCAGCTTAGGATTTCAAATTTTAAAATTACATTTATGTAATGATGTTACTTTGCTTGGTTGGTAGTGCCTCTGCCTCCCAGGTATTGGCATTAAAGCTATGCGCTACCATGACCGGCCTTGAGGACACTTTTGTTTTTCCATGAGATGACTGATTGATTGTGCAGAATAAATCTGGAGATTGATAGTCTAATTTCTTTCATATTTCAAATCTACTAAATTTTAAAGTGTAGCTGCTTTGTTATCCCACTGGGTCCCAGGAATTATGGCTTTTAAATTGCATGCCATCCAGAGGAACAGGATGAATTATATTATGGTAGTTTGAGTAAGAATGGCCCCACAGGCTCAGAGATTTGAATGTTTGGTTCCCAGTTGATAGAATGCTTAGGATGGATCAGGAGGTGCCCTTGTTGAAAAAGGTATGTCACTGGGGATGGGCTTTGAGGTTTAAAAAGCCCATACCAGCCCCAGTCACCATCTCTCTCTCTCTCTGCCAAGAACCGGTGGTTCAAATATAAAAGCTCTCAGCTATTGCTGTGCCTGCCTGCCTGGTGCTGTGTTCCCAACCATGATGATCATGGACTAACCTTCTGAAACTTAAGCAAGCCCCCAATTTGATGATCTCTTGTAAGTTGCCTTGGTTATGGTATCTCCCTTACAGCACTAGAACGGTAACTAAAACAGATGCCTTTCTGCTAGGTCTCTTCCTCAGTGTATTCATGTTGTATTATCCTACATAACTTAGTGGCCATCTTTGTTTCAGATTGGCTGTTTCATACTACTGTACTTGTCTTTATATAACCTCCACTTAACCATGGCTCCAAAGCATGATGATATTGGTGCTGGAAATTCAGACATCAAAAGAGAAGGTGCAAAGAGCTTTATGTGGAAAGTGAAAATAAGAACTTTTGAGACAAAGAAAGATTATGTAACTTTCATTATGGCGTGTTATAATATTCTGTTATTTGTTGTTTTTAAACCACTACCTAACATAAATCAAACTTCAGGGGACTCATAGTGGAGTGCTTATCTCATATGTTCTGGACCTTGGGCTTAATACCTAGCACTGCAAAAATTAGTTTACAATTTAAAATTAAACAATATTGTGAATAGTAAGAAAAAGCATAGTGTATCCAGTGTTTGGTGGCATTTGCAGATTCAAGCATTGTTGGGGACTGGGAATGGACCACCGAGAAGGGAAGCACTGTAACTGAGAAGGGTGGTAAGGAAGTAGTTTTGGAGGAGCAGACTTAATGAGGACATTCTCCAGTGAGCATATACTGGGGTGAACCCATCATTTGTGGTTTCAAAGGTGATTATGTTTGGTTTGTTTTGTTTTTGAGACAAGGTTTTGCTATGTAGCCTAGACTGGGTTTGAACTCAGGATTTCCTGTCTCACCTTCCTGAGGTATAGGCTACTATACCTTGCTAAGGTCTTGCTTTGTTGTTTGGCCTGCTGTTCGACAGACAGTTTGCTTTAGGACATTGTTCTATGTGTGCAGTTATGCTTACTGACAAGCCTAAAATCTGTGTAAGTCTAAATATTACCTTGACAAATTTTCTTCTTGCTGTGAACAAGTTACTCTATTGCTCTATTTATGCCTAAGGCTGTTTGAATGACTTCTCCCACATTAGGGAGAACAGGTTCCCTTATAATTTACTAGTTCAAATGTTAATCTCATCTCTAAAATACCCTCTCAGAGATATCTATAATATTGGATCATGTATCTGGGCTCCACAGCTCAGCTAAGATGACATATAAGTAACCACCATACAAAGCTAATGCTAATGTTGCTGGTCTGAGTACTTGTTAGAAAGAGCAATCATCTACAATATGTAAGCTCACCTTTTTCACCAATATATTTATTACAACTTATTAACCGAGCATATGTCACTTATAACCGACTAACCAAAACAATAGGAAAAGAGGATTAACAAACACAATAACAAAAACCATAAGGATATCAGTTCTGAGGAACGATTCTCATGGCGTAATCTGCAGGATTTCTTCTGCTGGAACCTGGAGTAATCAGAACCCGGAACCTCAGCAAGAGTCAGAGCTCCAAAGCCTTCCCTCAAGCGGTTCTCTCTAGGAGTGTCTCTCAGTGGAGTGATGAACAGCCAAAACTATCTGATATTTTCCCCCCCCCCATCTAGTTTTCGGCTCATTTATATATCTCCTCCCAGAGTCTGTTCACAGGATCTTTTCAGTTGGCATCTTTCAAGCTCCCGCATGAGATGGTTGGTCTTCTAGTGGATTAACCTCACCTGTTCTCTCACAAGACCGTTCCGATCCCACACTTGGGGTCATAAAAAACAGGTTTATCTCTCCTTCAACAATAGAATACAATTGTAACATCTTTGCTATCTTTTCATTCCTATAAATCATTACTCTGGCCCAGAAGTCTACTAAGAATAATTTTCACCAAATGTAGGTTTTTCTCTTCCTCACAATAGCTGACAAGATTAATTATCTATAGAAAATGACACTTGATATTATGCAGTATTCCATTGTTCTGCCTACTAAATTCCATAAGATTGTTCCCTATAAAAACATGCAAAGAATAGAAACATATTCTTCACAGAAACATGTAATCTACACCCTTGGCTTTTGCTATGAAAACTTAGAGATTCTCTCTCTTTTTTTTTCTTTTTTGTTGTTGTTATTGTTTGCCTTTATTTTTTGAGACAGGGTTTCTCTGTGTAGCCCTGGCAGTCCTGGACTTGCTTTGTAGACCAGACTGGCCTCAAACTCTCTGCATCCCTGAGTGCTGAGATTATAGGCTTGTGCTACTGCACCTCGGTGAAGTTCACTTACTCTTTTTTGTTGGTTTGTTTGGTGTTGTTTGTTTGTTTTTTCAATTCAGACGTTGTCTTGACTGTCCTGGACTCATTTTGAAGACCAGGCTGGCCTCAAACTCAGAGATTCACCTTCCTCTGCCTCCCTAGTTCTGGGATTAAGTAAATGTTATTCTTCATATTAGTAACTGGTTGGTCTACTAGGAAATGGCTAGTATTAAAAGAACTAAAGTCCCTTGACAATATGGATGGTAGTTTCACCTTTACCTTTGTGTTTATAAACAATCTTGTCTTCATCTATGATAGATTTGCCTTAAATCTAGAGTGATATGCTGTAACAGCTTTATTTTAAGTTACAACTCACATGCACTGCTTTCTTATTTCCAGAGTTAAAACCTTTTCAGGAAGAATAACAACCACTTACTCATCCAATGACTTTGCATTTCAAGGAAGCCGTTTTTTTTGTGAAAGTCACTCATCTTCAGGTGGGACCAGGGCATCTTTGTCAATGTTTCATAAGAAAGTAAAGAAAATTTTCATAAGCCACAGAAAAGCATCAGAAAGAGAATATCAAGCAGTACAATTCTCCTCTAATAATTTATTTTCAATAATGAAAACAAACAGTACAAAAACCACACCTCCTGATGATCTTAGTTTTGAAAACACTTTTAAATTTACAAGAGATAAGGATCTCTATGTGACACCATGCCCTTCTGTGCATTTACTTCTTTCTAGCAACCAAATTAAACATGTGGAAGAAGATATAAGAAGAAAACCCCCTGTGAACCCCAAAGCTATGCTAGTAAGGAACGGTGATTATCTGCACCACAGATGTCAGGAGCCATTGATTCATAATCCCAAAAAATGGTTATTCCTGCTGAAGCACAAGATACTTTCCTGAACCAAAATGTTATACAGAATGAAATGGTTCCTGAACCACAGTTTACTAGCCACACCCAATAATTTATTCACATCCACAAAGAGTCAGTCAGCAACCAGCTTAGATTTGCTCAGTCTCTAGATTTTATGAGAGTGCCATTTTCTAACAGCACACAAGACTCCTTCCAGACCCAAGATATACATCATAAAGAAAAGAGCCAACATTTCATTCACATGCCATGTATTGTTGAAACACAAGGACATTGAGTCTGATGGACATTTCAGTGATACCCAATATTCCCTTTATTTTAACGACCCAAACAAGAATAATCATTTAGTCAAAGGGCAAAATGGTGTTTTCTACAGTGCTGACTTTCTATCTTTAAGTCCAAATTCATTTGCCAAAGCATATAATTCGATGTCTCTTTCACCTACCATTAAAAGGCAGAGAAATATAAAGATACCAGACAATGAAAGAAAGCTAAATCTTAAAGTTCCATCTCTGAAAGCAAAGAAAATATCATATTCACAGGAATTCCAATCATAGTATGTCACACTTTAGAAAATAAGATTGAATTAAGATGCACGGAAAAGAAAATAATACATCAAAGGAAAATGATGTTAGATACAGCTTTGCATCTTATTTCTGAAAGAAGTATTTCTTAAGCCATCTACTGAAGGTCACTCCAGACTTAATAAAATATGAATATTTTCTACAGGAGAAAAATAGGTCACCAGATGCAGAGAAAATCGATTATTCAAGTTCTACTAATAGAGTAAGCTTGGGTGTTATTGAAAACTTAGAACACTCATTCATGGTCAACACTGATGAACTAGAAGCTCCTTGTTGATTATCTGAACAAATGGAGAGATTCAGGAGTCTGGTGAGGACTCAGGTCAGCAGACATTTGACCTGAACCTTCCAAAGCGTGAGGGGCTTTCAGAATCTTTGCAGAAAGAGGTTTCCCAAAGAGGTACCCAAAATAGAAGGTACAGAAGAGAATACAGCATATAGAGAATGTAGATGAGGTAAAAGACAGAACAGCAAACACACAAAGGTGCTTTTCAAAAGAAAAAATGCAGAAAGCCAAAAATTCAATGGAAATCCTTTTCGACTTTTCAGTTATCAATTTACTTATTTCCCTGGGATCCCCAAAGCATAAGAAAAATGAGCTAAAAGACATAAATATTCAAGTGGCTACAGGAAACACAAATCTGCAGGAACACAAACCATTAATGACCAATATTACAGGATATGATAAACCAAGTGACAATGAAAAGCTGGAATGTGACACTAGAAGCAATGAAAAAAAAAATAGACATCAACATGAAAGGATGTCAGATACCTCTCAAAAGACCATGCAGGCTACCATTTTGGGACCCTTTGATACAGAACTATGTAGCAGATTAGAATCCAAGGCAGACAACAACAATAATAAATTGTAGTCCCTCTGCACTAAAGCAAGAGAAACTACTAGGGGAAAAGAAACAAAGGAAGTAAAGCATACTGATAACTCACATAGGTAGAAAGCCACAGAGTGTGACAGAGAGAAGGAAAAAAGAGAAACAGCTCCACCGCTGGCAGAAGATTTTAGAGCAATTATATGTGTGAAGCAAAAGGAAAAAAAGTGCTCAATTTGAAATGAGACAGATTCCATTTGGAAATAGAAAAATTCAAAGCAAGAAAAGAAGTACAGTCACAGACTATTTCTACACAGAAGGTATGGAAAACTAGATCATGTCCTCTGATAGGTCCACTGCAGATAAGAAATTAAAGCAAAGTACAGACAAACCTACAGACAGAGAAGAGATTGCCGGGTCCCATATACCCACCTTCACTGCAAGAGAACTTGCCCATTGGTGAGTATTAATTAAAACGACAGTATGTGGGGTCCCATTTAATGGAAAGCCCACAAAGACATTGGATGGTCACAGTAAGAGACAGAGAAGACAGAGAAGACTTGAAAAAGGACTTATGTGCAGTTGCCACAAGACCTTTCAAAATCAGGAAAAAAAAACTCAGGAACAAAAAATCCACTGGAGGAGATTAAAATTGAGAAAGAAATGCTTCAAGCAGAACCTTTCAGAGAAGCAGTTAAAGAGGTAGTTGACTCACTGAGACTGGATTCGTTTTCGGGTGCAAATGTGAAGAACAGCACCTCTACAGAAACAGAGCTCCAAGGTTCTGTAGGGTTAGAGTGGTGTCCTCCACATTAGAAAAGTAACAGTGGGAGGACTTTCTGAGCCAATCAGGAAAGAGTAATGTCCAAATAGTAGGAAAGATACAAGGGAAACTCGTTGTGGTTTTACCCAGAAACCTTTCTTGTGGTCTTTACATTATTGCATGCCTGTTTTGACTTATTCTAAAAAAAGAAAGGCAAAACAAAATTCACAAATATAAGAACAGTGAAGCTCAATATGAATAAGGTGAAACCACCAGCTTCAAAAACATTCAGTATCACAGGCAATAAAAAGAAGACAAAATTGGCCATCAAGGCCAAATTTAAAAAGATAAATCAAGCTAAAGCATTTTTATCTGAAGGTCAAAACACTGTTTGCTTTTCTATCCATAGCAGATTGCAGGGGAATATTCTGTCCTGCTCAACTAAAGCAAGGAGAATAGCAAAGAAAACATGTGTTGATTATGTTGCTGAAAGTAATGCTTTCTATGATAGTGAGAAAAACCTTCAAGAAGAGAAACAAATCTCTTTGGTACAGGTAGCACTTCAGCATGGCCAATACCTGCGGGCTGATGCAGATCAAAGCAAGAAGCTATCTGCAATGAGCCAGACCCATCACCTGTCTCTTTACATCAAGAACAACCTGTTACAGTCAGAGTGTAAAGTACAAAAAAGATTCGCTTGCAAAGCACTTCGGAGGCCAGCCTACAAATGGATCCCATAGTATCTAAAGGATTACAGAAAGCTACCTAAACAGAAAATGGCATCAACTTCCCTGTGGTTCCTAAAATTTTATCTCCCGAAACAGGGAACTCTTCACCTGGTGAATTTACAAACGTGACAGATGATGACTTAGAATTTGATGAAAACTCTGAAAAAGAACTAGATTCATATCCTGTAGAAAAAGACTCAGAGACATCAACAAATCTGCAGGTAACATTCCTGCAGTCTTCTGATTCTGTTACAAAATCCTTTGTTTCTAGACTGAAAAGGAAGAAAACAGCACCAAGATCAAAGAAGCAGACACCAGTGAGTCAGAGACCAAGAGCAATGAGGGAAATACCATCACAGACAGTGATGCAACATAAAATGCAACAA
The DNA here is from genome assembly GCF_903995435.1 of Acomys russatus. Classification (NCBI taxonomy): domain Eukaryota; kingdom Metazoa; phylum Chordata; class Mammalia; order Rodentia; family Muridae; genus Acomys; species Acomys russatus. The sequence continues at coordinate 45,438 of NW_026131829.1, read as the reverse complement.
CAAGTGAAAGATTCACAGCAAAAGGGTAAACATAGCAGGTATCTGTCTCAACGTATTCACTCCAAGGTACTTATTTTGCCCCCCCCCCCAACACATTAGAAATTCAAAACCGTGGATAGATAAACAGAGAATGAGAAGACTTGGTTATATGCAACTAATGCAAGAGAATTCATCAAATGGAAGAGTACACACTGTCCAGGTTCTGCTGATGCAAGTAGCTTCTCTAGATTGAAGAAGTATAAAAAGGAAAGAAAAGAGGAACCAGAAAATAGCCCTGGCCATATATTTGATATGTATCAAGAAAAAGACCATGACCTTGTTAGATCGGACAAACAACTGAACCCACTAGGGAGAACAACCACTCAGCTACACCACAACACCTACAGAAATGATTTCATGTTCTACAACATGTCCTATCCCAGTGAATTTCAACTAGAAATTCTAGAGGGCTGTTTCAGCGTGTTCCCTCTAAAGTTTGGGGAAGTCAAGGACAATGCATTATCTGGAAGAAAATGTGATCTATCTAATGAAAGATGACAGAAGAAACAGGCTAAGACAGTGAAAAGGAAGAAAAGGAACTCTTAGTCTCTACTCTAATCCAAATCATTGTGGGGAAATTAAATGTGACTTGACAAAATGAAAGGCATGAATCAGGAGAAAAGAGTTGCACATGAAACTTTGCCTTTGTCAAATGTTGCACTGGATGTAAACATGAACAGCAAAATAGAAACAGGAAAACGCCCATCAAAGGAAAAACACCACAGTCTACACAAATGAAGCCAGAGACAGTGTACCATGAAGAGATGGCTGCTTCAGATGACTTCAAAGAAATTTATATTCATGATAAAGAAGAAAGGAAAATAATGATAATGACACACTATTCAAGTCACTCCCACAGATAGCCAGCATTTTACATTTTGTTCACATCAAAGCAGAGATCCAACATCTCAAAAATTAGCAAAACACAGAAGGAGGAACGTTCTGTTCATTGAGGAACAAGATCTGACACAGCAGGATCAGTCAGCAGATACAACTCGAAGAGAGTATGACATGTATACATCAGGTTCAAAGCTTGTTCCCCTAAAATCAGAAGAACCACAAATAGGTAACACTAAGCCTGACAGAACAAAATATGACAGCCCAGCTGATGAGATTCATGCACAGGAACTGAATAGTTGGGATAGATTGGAAAAAGAAAGGCTCAAAAACGATCTACAAGTAACCATCCCAGAGTCTTTGACTATCTCAGCTCCTAATGTACCACGATCTAAAAGGCAGAGCATGGTGCCTATAAGCAAAGCTTTACAAGGTAAAATGTGTTCAACTTGTGTAACTATGAAGGAAGAAAAACTTCTGTTTCAAAGGTATTGACTATTCCACAAGGTAGTCATAGGAAAAAACCTACTTCTAAAACCTTGAAATCACAGATTTCTGAATTATTAATAAATTCGTGTGTCTTACCTGATAATCTTAATGTAATCAAGTTGAAAGACCCAACAGCAGAGAAAAATAAAAGATTGTTAACCCAGGAACTGGAAGCACCAATGTCTTTGGCTTTCTCCACATCTATATCTGAAGTGAGAGAGAATTTAAAACTCATGGGAAATGAAGGCGAAATGAGTACTTAACTATCTTACTGTTAAAGCAAGTAAGTCAGCAATCTGTCAGACACTTATTACTGCAGGATTTGGAAAACCAAAGCAAAGTAAAGCCTTGTCAGGTTCATCCTTAAATGCCACCTTCTTTTCTCATATGCCCGTGTCTCTTGATGTTAACACAAGTAATGGAATAAAAGATAAAGATACAGTGTGCACAATGGGATTTAGTAGTGAGCTTTATGGCCAGTCAGTACATGAAGAAAGAGCTTGCAGTACACACTACGCCAACAAGGACACTACGTTAAATGGCACCAAACACGTAAAAGGTCAAGGTGATGGAGAGGACTCATTGACTTCCCAAGATTTCAGATTTAGTTCCCAGAACAAAGCAAGGCCTAATTCTATGCAATTTCTTTTACAACTGACTAATTCAGCAATACGTCCAGAATTAGAGCTCAAGCTTACCGAAACACAGCCAACACATGGGGAGTGACCAGGTGAAGAAGGCATAGCAGAGTTGACAAAGATGGCTGACAAAGTGGTTCCAACTTGTTAAAGTGAGCTAAACTACATGCTGGGCTACGTAGGGGAGAGAAGCAAGAACTGCTAATAGAATCTGTTCTGTTTTATACAAACAACTTATCAGTAAATACACATTTCATAAAGAAACCTAGATTTGGGGAATCAGAGGAAATGCCTTTAAGAGAATATTTACCTCAAAGAAATCAAATGTTTGAAAGCAATCCAGAAGTTAATGTCAAAATAGAAAAAAATATGTAAGTAAGCCTGGAAAATGCATTCTCAAATGTGGAGAAATCACACAATTGTTTAGAAATCAGTGAGCCAGCCAATCATACTACCAAACATGGTGAAAAGGAAACTGGTCAGTCATCAGTTTCAAAAGAAAAGTTTCCATTTTATTTGACAGCAATTGTCACTTCCATTGCCAGGCATTTAGTTGCTTCCACGGAAGTGAAAAATCAGAATGGTAGCATGAGAGTACCTAACCTGTCAGCTACTGGAGTCAACAGAGTCACAGTCTCCTCATGATGGCGGCCAGGCTACTGTAAACATAACTGAGGCACAGGACTTTTAGAGAGAGAAAAGATAATGATGAGGTACAAATCCACCTACACGTGTCCAGAGTGATCACATAATAGAAAGAAAGTGGACATTTCCAAAAACTTGAGGGCAAAACAAGTGGCCATTTTCAGTCAGAACAAAGCAAAAATTCTGGATTTAAAAAAAATTCTGTATATTATACCAACTTCAGGCTGAAAAGACACAGAAACCCGGAGGAGGCTGCATCAGGAGGCTTGGCTGGGCACTGGCTGCAGGGGGAAGAAAGTGGTGCTAGCCTTAGGGCCTGCTGCTGAGGAGGCAGAGGCAAGCTAGGCCTCTTCAGGGAGCAGCGCATGCGGGAGCCCTCATCATCAGTTTTAAAAGAAAAGTTTCCATTTATTTGACAGGAATTGTCACTTCCATTGCCAGGCATTTAGTTGCTTCCAACTTCAGGCTGAAAATACACAGAAACAAATCTCTGCAAAAGCAGCTCTAAATTCAAAAGTTATTAACACAGTGGTAGAAAAAGCTTCAAGTGAAGTTAACATTCTAAGAAATCTATCTCCACATTCAGAAGGAGTTAACCTGCATGCTAAAGGAGGAACAGATTGCCAAGAGAGTGCATGGGAGGCTTTCCCAGTGCTTAACACTCACCCTTTGGTGGATACACATATTATTACATCACCACAGGTAAAGAAAGCTTTAAAAGCAGTAGATAATCACACTTTAAATACAGAAAATGGAGAATGGAAAAAAAGGATAAAAGAACAAAACCAGCACCACCTGCCATTTCCCCCCAAGAATTTGGAGGACCATTTATTATGCTTCCAAAACTATCCTTATGTCCAGCCAAAATTAGAGCCTCAGACAAAGGAAGCATTGTCAGAGATAGGCAATGTGTCCAACATGACAAAGGGAATAGACTTGTCATCTAAAGAGCAACAAAGTATTGGGTATGAATGTAGACGAGGGTGGATTTTTCCCCTCAGTTATTCCAGAGCAAACAAAAGAATAAGATATTGTGTTGCCTTCAGAGTCAGACAGTAAAACCAAAAAATGCCCAGGCCTTTTGTTGTCTAAAAGAAAGCAGTCATCTGATGGAGTACAGATAAGTAAGCCAGTGTCAAATGATAGTTCCTCTGTGCTAAGAGTTCTGAAAAAGGAACTGTCAAATAAAGCAAGTGAAAAGAAGCAAGAGGTGATGTTTCTACTTAAGGTGTTCTTACAGTGCCCTTCATTATACATGCAATATTTGCATGAAAATGAAAACTAGAATGATAACACAGAGCATAGAGGTATGAAAGACACAATATACCCTAAATGACAATGCCTAAACTTGAAGGAATTGAAACTTCCACTAGTAGTTCCACTTACTGTAACCCAAGCAATAAAGTAAAACCACAGTATTACAAAAAAGAAAAAATGGTATGTATGAAACATAGAAAGGATAAACCAGATTCAGTTGCAATAAAAGCATGTGACCCCATCTCTTTACCTCACTTCAAATTGGATAAAGAAAAAATTGATGTGCTTATCTCAAGTAACGTAAAGCAAGAGAAAGATAAATCAAGCCAAGAGAAAAATGGCATAAAAGGAATGAAGATGAAGGGAATAATAGATTCTAATATTACCTTAAAGATAGAGGAATCATCATTGCCTTATCCACCCCATGGAAAGAGATTAACTTTACTGTATGACACGACAAAACAACAAGGCAGGGTACAAGAAGACCTAAGTAAATCAGACATGAAACCAACAAAATCTTTTATTTCATTACCTTCTATGTCGCATACTAGTTTAAATTCAAGATTAAAAGTAGGAAACGATAAGTCAAGACCACTAAAGAGTTGCCTTCCACCACTAAATCCCCTATTATCATTGAAAGACAGAAAAGTACCATTTTCAGGGACATTTAATAGAGAAAATTTAGGCAATTTAATAGAATTAAAATGTCTTCCACAAAGGAAAGAATATAGGAATAATATACTAGATTTGAAAGATATAATCGGCCTCATACATATTACTCAAAAGAGGAAGAGACTATCTTTTAAATACATGTTACATGGAAAGGAACCATGGTGGAACAATAAAATAAAAAAAAATATTCAGGGCAACAAAACTAATCTAAATGTAGTTCAGAATAAACTTCGGGATTCAGTTCCTTCCTCACCTTATCAGGAATGGGATCCTAAATTAATGGAGGCATACTTACAAGGAATTACCAAGTTCTGCCTTAGATCTCCAGCAATGTTAGAATTCTCACATACAATGGGAATGTACCGGGAAGCAACTGATGGTATTTTAAGCAGTATTGGAAAAGCAAAACATATACCACTGAAAGACAGATTGTAGATAGCTTCCAAGGAAGTAATGCATTCCAGGAGACTCTCTTTGAGACAGAAACAGTCTTCAGCATCACAGGAGTTACTATTTAATGTTGAAGAAAAGGTAAAAAGATACAGGGAGATAAACAAATTAAAAATTGGAACAAACCTTCCATATATTCTCCTTCTTACTCTGAAATGGACAATAAATAAATAAATAAATGGAGAGGAAACTATGCAAATAAGACCCCATTCTTTTAGTCATCACTCAAAGCTCCAAGAACCATCAGGGAGTGGGGAAATAATTTTTAAAGAGTTGCCCTTGGCATTAATTCCATAGGTGTTTCCTGCTCTTGAAGATGTGGTCTTGGGAGTAAACCCAAACACTCCTTTATTTTAATGCTTGATCTTGTGGTGACTCCTATTGGTTCGATAACCTGAGGACATGGTCCTGGTGCTAATTCTTTAGATTTTGCAACCAGAAGCAGTGGTCTGGGAATCAATGCAGATTTTAGCATTTGATCTAGTGGCTTTGGACTAATACTTAGATAATTTATAATTTGATCCGGTGATTCTATTGGAACAGATGTCGAATGACTCACACTTTGCAAATGTGCTTCAGGCTTGCACTCAGCAGAATTTGCACACTGGGTACTTGGCCCTAGGGTGCATGCAGAAGAATTTACGTCTTGGAAATGTGGCTCAGAGTTGCACCCAGTAGAATCTATACAATGCAATTTTGATCCTGAAAGGCATGTGGAAGAATTCATTCCATGCAAATGTGGTGCAGGGGTACACACCGAATTTATACACTGTGGCTTTGGCTCTGGAATGCATGCAGATTTACTAGCTTGCCAATGTGACCCAGGTGTACACCCGCTGGAATTTATATATTGAGAATTTCTATTGGGAGTACATGCAGAATTCACATCTTCAAAGTGTGGCCCAAGGCAGAACACCTTAGATTTTATACCTTGAAGGTCTGGACCAGGGTGCAACTCTGAGGAGTCTACATCTGCCATCCCAGTGTTGGATGACATAACATTTTTACAGTAACTCTGGTCACAGGGTTTCCTACCTTGCAATCTAGGCTCATGCTTGAATTCCAGAGATGACTCATCTAGAAGCTTGGTCTCTGCACCCACCTGAGAAGGTTCTATCTTTGTTCCCTGAACCAACTCAGATGGATTTTTATTTAGTGTCTGTGGTCCAAAACTGAAGTTCACTGATGTTCCACTTTGGAATTTTATCTGTGTTGCCCTTTGAGAAGATTTTATACTTGCAAAGTGTTGTCCCACAGCATCTGCACCTTGAAGTTTTGTGCCCATGACCATCTCAGGGTATTTTGATTCTTGCAAATGGGGGTGTGAATCAAGCCGTACAGACTTTGTGCCTAAAAACAAATTCTTTGGGGTGGAATCGGGTTTCTCACCTTCTAACTTTAGACTAGGTTTGATTTCATTTTGTATTTTGGTTCCCATGGTTAAGTCAGTAAATGGCTTACTTTTCAGTGGTGAGCTGTGACTTAGCTTGACACATTTCATATTTTGGAACTTTGTTTCAGGTGTCAAGTCAGGACATTTTGCCCTTTGCCACTGGGACCAAGACTGGATCTCAGGTTTCATACCTTGAGGCTTTGTCTGAAGTGCCAACTCAGAGACTTTTGCACTTTTCAGCTCCGTGTTTTTGCTGTTTTGCGATTGTGGCCCTTGGCTAAACACCCCACATTTTACTTGCGATGACTGTCACATCTTGAGTTTGTGTTCTTGGGCATGACCCTAGGGGTTTTACTTCCTGTGGCTGTATTCCAGGGGTCAATTCAGGAGAGTTCCTATCTTCTAAATGAAACCTGGGTTTGAATGTCACTGATTTTATATCACTGACCTTTGACCTTAAGGCTGGGTCACATGCTTTTATCCTTTTAAATTGTAGCTCAGATTCAAAGTCAATACTTTTGCACTTGTGAGATGAATATTCCTGGGCTGGCACGGAAGGTTGTTTATCTTGTATCTTGGGCCTTATAATCAATGTATCAGATGTCTTCTCATCTATTAGTTGTACCGAGAGTTTTAATTCTTTGTGTGTGATGCCTTCAGATTCTAACCCAAGATTCAGCATAGATTTCTTAAACTGGAAATCAGACAGTGGAATCCACTGAACAGATTTTGTATTTTCAAACTGTGTCCCATGCTGTAATGGCACATTTTCCACACCTTGAGGCTGTGGTTCTGAGGTTGATGCACAGGTCCCCCCCGCCTTTTTAGCTCTGGTCCTGGTTTATAATCCACAGATTTTTTCCCTTGAAGTTTTGGCCCCAGAATCACTTCAGGTGGCTTCCCAACTCCCAACAATGTGGATTGTTTCCATTCTGTAGACTTGCCACCTTGAGATGATAAACCACAGTTTAGTCCTAAGAACTTTGCACCATGGAACTCAGGCCCTGGTATCCACTAAACAGACCTTACACTTTCAACCAGTGTCTTCTCGGTTACCTCTGCAGTTTTGAGACCCTGAGGCTGTGGCTCTGAAGTTAAGTTAAAAGTTTTTGGTTTCTGGAGCTCTATTGCTAGTGGAGAGCCTTTTAATTGCTGCAGCTGTGGCTCAAGATGAAATGCCAGTCAATTTTTTAGGGAATAACCCAGCGAATGGCTTGGGGGATAATATCCATTGAATCTGCTGGTACACAGGCATTAAAAAAAAGGCTGGTTTTCCCTTCTTTCTGAATAGAACTTGATATTCTGCCAATGAGCATTTGACTCTTGTGGGTTTGGCTCTTTTGATTTATAATGATATAGTCTCTTCTTCCATGATCGTTTCTCCTCACCATGTGAGTGACTGCAATCTGAATCCCAGTAGACATTGGACTTTCTCCAAAAGTAATATTTAGCTTCCCTTCTTTCTGTGGGTTGTGCGTACATGTGAGACTTGTCATGTTTTTTTTTTTTTTTTTTTTTTTTTTTTTTTTTTTTTTTTTTTTTTTTTTTTGTGAGAATCAATTTAGTATTTGATTCTGTTGTTGAGGAGGTTAAAGAGTAGCTTGTTCTGCTCCACCTGGTCATAGTCTAATGCTTCTCTTCATTGAACATTTTGGAAGATGATGTAGACTCAATTTCAATACTATTGGATGAACTGTGAGACCATGAGTTAGAAGGCTGCATTTTGGAGTTTGACCTACATTTCCTCCTATTTTGAAACTGATAGCAATGGGGTGTATGTTTTCTATAGATTCTAGTATGATTGTCACTTGGATTCTCATGGTAAAATGGTTTCAACAGCCTAAGTGTCCCTCAGTAGAAGAGTGGATAAAGAAACTGTGGTACATATACACTATGGAATACTACTCAGCTATTAAAAACAAGGAATTCCCAAAATTTGTGGATAAATGGATTGAGCTAGAAATGATCATAATGAGTGAATTAACCCAGAAGCAGAAAGAATCAAATGGTATATACTCACTTATATCTGCATACTAGCCCAAGGGGCATGTCCCACGAAAGCCTTCACTTACCAGGAAACTGGGACAGAGGGGAGGGCATCCTATTGGGACTCTAAATGAGAGACGCATGGGAGAATAGCAAAATAAAAGGATCCAGAGGGTCCTAGAAACCTACAAGTAGAACAATATGATAGGCAGATTTGGGCCCAGGGGTCCCGCTCAAACTAAGACACCAGCCAAGGACAATACAGGAGGTAAACTTTAAACCCCTTCCCAGATCTAGCCAATGGTCAGAATAATCTCCACAGTTAAGTGGAGAGTGTGATATGACTTTCTCACGTACTTTGGTGCCTCACATTTGACCATGTCCCCTGGAGGGGGAGACCTGGTGGCACTCAGAGGAAGGACAGCAGGTTGCCAAGAAGAGACTTGATACCCTATGAGAATATACAGGGGGAGGTAATCCCCCTCAGGAACAGTCATAGGGGAGGGGAAATAATGGGAAAATGGGGGGGGGGCGGAAGGGAGGAATGGGAGGATACAAGGGATGGGATAAACATTGAGATATAACAAGAATAAATTAATTAAAAAATGTGAAAAAGAAAAAAAATGGTTTCAAATATATTGCTTCATTGACTTTGTGGATATATGCCAATGGAACGTCTTTGGATTCCTCAAATGCAAAATTTTTAAAATCCTGAGTTAAGTAAAATTTGGTTTTTACAAACACACAATCCTTTCTGTCAGTTTCTTCAGGAGCTGGACATTCCACTTCAGTTGAAGTCTCGGTGTTTAGAGGGACATCAGTCCACTTTTCCGAAGCCCAAGATGAATGTGAATCAGCTGAATCAGCAGTATTTTGATGAGTTTCTGAAACAGAATGTTTGTATGAATTGAAACCATATATAACTTTGCTTATCATTTCCTGGTGTTATCTGTACATTTAAATCTGAAAGAATTATAGCATTCTGTTCTGTACCTTATAGGCCAGAGTAAAAGGCATGTACATGTACATGTAGGCTCCTGGAATTTTCTGGAGGGTAATGAGCTTTCTTGTGTATTTTTCTTTGGGAAAGAAACAAGTTCTTTGTCAAAGGAAAGAGGAGTACTTTCCTTACTAGCTTCAACTTTTATACATTTTGAGCTGGAATCAGTGCTTAACTTGGAAGTGTGTTTGGTAAGTGCATTTGGCTTAGAGACCACAGTGAAAAAAGGTTTAGAGAGTGAGTGGAGGTATTTGTATTGCAAATCATAGTCAATGTCAGAAAAAGATCTTTCATTAAAGAGTACTAAAACTCTGTTCGTTTTGGTCCTTGTGGGGCAGAATGGATTCACTTAAATACGGGTTTTGATTTTTCCTGGACATAGGCCCTTGAATAAGATTGTTCTGCAATTCTGGAAAGGCTCATTGTTTGTATCTCCAGTCTTTTTGTACAAAGGTGCACAAGAAGGCCATCCTTTTCTTTCTCTGACAACTTGTGAAGAATGTGCCTCAACAGGAGATTATTCAAAGTTGTTAATGAAGTTATGGTTTCTTGCTTTTTGATGCTCCTTGGTTCTGTCATGACCATCTTGCTGCTACTTGAAACATTAGTTGTTGATGTCTTCACCAAGCTGAGAAGAGGAAAATTTCTTTGGTAATTGTTTTTTAAGTTAGTATGTATAGTATCAACTTTTGGAGAACTAAAATCCATTTTTATATCTTTTAGATAAAGCCTGCAATTGGAATCTTCCAAAATAGCCCTTTGGGGTGAGAGTTATAGTTCTGTAAGGATATGTTCACTATCTCTGGTTTCTAATTCAGTTTTATCTCAAGTGCTTTAGAAATTAAATGCATAGAAAGCTTATTTTTAAATTCTGGAGTTAGCTGTTTTAAAAGAGGTGTGCATAGTAATGTGGCATGTATTTTTGATGATGTGTTCGGACTCTCCAGCAAAGGAGATACCTTTGCATCATCAGACTTGTAGGTTCCTACTTGCTGCAGTATTTCAGAAAGAACTTGGTTTGGGATCTTATTTTCAACAGGATATTCAAAAATATGTTTAAGTGCTTTATATATGGGGAACAAATTTTCTGCAGTGATGTGTTTTCATTGTTTTTATCTTGAAGTGTTGTGTGCACAGTTACTGAAGCAGCTTCCTCTTTCTTGGAAAGCAAGGGACACTCTCCCATATTATCAAATAGTGAGGCCCCAGAAAGTGGCTGTAGACTTGGAGATGAAACATTTATACTCACAGTTTGCCCCAGCCCACTGGGGTTTGACTAACGCTTGGGAGGAGAATTTTCCTGTACAGAGACAGAACACTAGACACGAAGAAGGGTGCAAGTCTGCATTCTGATCAAACCCCGTTTATTGAAAATTTTCACAGAATTTATATAGGCACAGAGGCATGGGTATTTGCGTACGCAAGGGTTGCTATGGATACCTAACTCTGGAATGCTCCAGCAGGTAGGTATCTACCTTTACAGCTGCTATAATTGCAGGAGAGAAATTCCAGGAAAGTTGTGAAGGATCTGGATAGTCAGGAAAAAGCTCCCGGAACTGCTGTTCGCAGGCAGCTGGCCTTTAATCTGATCTTATCAGTAGTCCCACCGGAAAAGGAGTAGCTCGGGGGTCTGGAATGACCAGCCCCTACAATAAACCACAACAGGTGTCTAACTGCTGACCTACGACAAGGTCAATTGGTTTCTGGTGAATGGCAGACTTCTGGAGAAATAGGAACCTAGGTTCTGACAAGATGGCTGAGCATTGGCCATATAGCCCGTACGCAACAACAGTTCTTCTCAAATGAGTTTCTATAGTGTCCTTTAGATCTTCAAATTTACATAGGTACTCGGGAGCATTAGTGTCTTTTCGTATTTCTTCTTTCTCAGTGATATTCATGTCAAGTTCATATATGATCTTTAAGTCATCATTCCCTGAATCAACGCCTTCTCTTGTTTGTATACATAAGTTCTTTTCTATTTCACATTCAAAGTTTACTAAATCCCATTGTGCACATTGTATCTTTATCTTTTATTCCATTACTTGTGTTAACATCAAGAGACACGGGCATATGAGAAAAGAAGGTGGCATTTAAGGATGAACCTGACAAGGCTTTACTTTGCTTTGGTGTTCCAAATCCTGCAGTAATAAGTGTCTGACAGATTGCTGACTTACTTGCTTTAACAGTAAGATAGTTAAGTACTCATTTCACCTCCATTTCCCATGAGTTTTAAATTCTCTCTCACTTCAGATATAGATGTGGAGAAAGCCAAAGACATTGGTGCTTCCAGTTCCTGGGTTAACAATCTTTTATTTTTCTCTGCTGTTGGGTCTTTCAACTTGATTACATTAAGATTATCAGGTAAGACACACGAATTTATTAATAATTCAGAAATCTGTGATTTCAAGGTTTTTAGAAGTAGGTTTTTCCTATGACTACCTTGTGGAATAGTCAATACCTTTGAAACAGAAGTTTTTCTTCCTTTCATAGTTACACAAGTTGAACACATTTTACCTTGTAAAGCTTTGCTTATAGGCACCATGCTCTGCCTTTTAGATCGTGGTACATTAGGAGCTGAGATAGTCAAAGACTCTGGGATGGTTACTTGTAGATCGTTTTTGAGCCTTTCTTTTTCCAATCTATCCCAACTATTCAGTTCCTGTGCATGAATCTCATCAGCTGGGCTGTCATATTTTGTTCTGTCAGGCTTAGTGTTACCTATTTGTGGTTCTTCTGATTTTAGGGGAACAAGCTTTGAACCTGATGTATACATGTCATACTCTCTTCGAGTTGTATCTGCTGACTGATCCTGCTGTGTCAGATCTTGTTCCTCAATGAACAGAACGTTCCTCCTTCTGTGTTTTGCTAATTTTTGAGATGTTGGATCTCTGCTTTGATGTGAACAAAATGTAAAATGCTGGCTATTCTGTGGGAGTGACTTGAATAGTGTGTCATTATCATTATTTTCCTTTTCTTCTTTATCATGAATATAAATTTCTTTGAAGTCATCTGAAGCAGCCATCTCTTCATGGTACACTGTCTCTGGCTTCATTTGTGTAGACTGTGGTGTTTTTCCTTTGATGGGCGTTTTCCTGTTTCTATTTTGCTGTTCATGTTTACATCCAGTGCAACATTTGACAAAGGCAAAGTTTCATGTGCAACTCTTTTCTCCTGATTCATGCCTTTCATTTTGGTCAAGTCACATTTAATTTCCCCACAATGATTTGGATTAGAGTATAGACTAAGAGTTCCTTTTCTTCCTTTTCACTGTCATTAGCCTGTTTCTTCTGTCATCTTTCATTAGATAGATCACATTTTCTTCCAGATAATGCATTGTCCTTGACTTCCCCAAACTTTAGAGGGAACACGCTGAAACAGCCCTCTAGAATTTCTAGTTGAAATTCACTTGGGATAGGACATGTTGTAGAACATGAAATCATTTCTGTAGGTGTTTGTGGTGTAGCTGAGTGGTTGTTCTCCCTAGTGGGTTCAGTTGTTTGTCCGATCTAACAAGGTCATGGTCTTTTTCTTGATACATATCAAATATATGGCCAGGGCTATTTTCTGGTTTCTCTTTTCTTTCCTTTTTATACTTCTTCAATCTAGAGAAGCTACTTGCATCAGCAGAACCTGGACAGTGTGTACTTCTTCCATTTGATGAATTCTCTTGCATTAGTTGCATATAACCAAGTCTTCTCATTCTCTGTTTATCTATCCACGGTTTTGAATTTCTAATGTGTTGGGGGGGGGGGCAAAATAAGTACCTTGGAGTGAATTACGTTGAGACAGATACCTGCTATGTTACCCTTTTGCTGTGAATCTTTCACTTGTTTGTTGCATTTTATGTTGCATCACTGTCTGTGATGGTATTTCCCTCATTGCTCTTTGTCTCTGACTCACTGGTGTCTGCTTCTTTGATCTTGGTGCTGTTTTCTTCCTTTTCAGTCTAGAAACAAAGGATTTTGTAACAGAATCAGAAGACTGCAGGAATGTTACCTGCAGATTTGTTGATGTCTCTGGGTCTTTTTCTACAGGATATGAATCTAGTTCTTTTTCAGAGTTTTCATCAAATTCTAAGTCATCATCTGTCACGTTTGTAAATTCACCAGGTGAAGAGTTCCCTGTTTCGGGAGATAAAATTTTAGGAACCACAGGGAAGTTGATGCCATTTTCTGTTTAGGTAGCTTTCTGTAATCCTTTAGATACTATGGGATCCATTTGTAGGCTGGCCTCCGAAGTGCTTTGCAAGCGAATCTTTTTTGTACTTTACACTCTGTTAACAGGTTGTTCTTGATGTAAAGAGACAGGTGATGGGTCTGGCTCATTGCAGATAGCTTTCTTGCTTTGATCTGCATCCACCCGCAGGTATTGGCCATGCTGAAGTGCTACCTGTACCAAAGAGATTTGTTTCTCTTCTTGAAGGTTTTTCTCACTATCATAGAAAGCATTACTTTCAGCAACATAATCAACACAAGTTTTCTTTGCTAGTTCTCCTTGCTTTAGTTGAGCATGACAGAATATTCCCTGCAATCTGCTATGGATAGAAAAGCAAACAATGTTTTGACCTTCAGATAAAAATGCTTTAGCTTGATTTATCTTTTTAAATTTGGCCTTGATGGCCAATTTTGTCTTCTTTTTATTGCCTGTGATACTGAATGTTTTTGAAGCCGGTGGTTTCACCTTATTCATATTGAGCTTCACTGTTCTTATATTTGTGAATTTTGTTTTGCCTTCCTTTTTTTTAGAATAAGTCAAAACAGGCATGCAATAATTTAAAGACCACAAGAAAGGTTTCTGGGTAAAACCACAACGAGTTTCCCTTGTATCTTTCCTACTATTTGGAACATTACTCTTTCCTGATTGGCTCAGAAAGTCTCCCACTGTTAACTTTTCTGATGTTGGAGGACACCACTCTAACCCTACAGAACCTTGGAGCTCTGTTTCTGTAGAGGTGCTGTTCTTCACATTTGCACCCAAAAACGAATCCAGTCTCAGTGAGTCAACTACCTCTTTAACTGCTTCTCTGAAAGGTTCTGCTTGAAGCATTTCTTTCTCCATTTTAATCTCCTCCAGTGGACTTTTTGTTCCTGATTTTTTTTTTTTCCTGATTTTGAAAGGTCTTGTGGCAACTGCACATAAGTCCTTTTTCAAGTCTTCTCTGTCTTCTCTACTGTGACCATCCAATGTCTTTGTGGGCTTTCCACTAAATGGGACCCCACATTCTGTCGTTTTAATTAAATACTCACCAATGGGAAAGTTGTCTTGTGCTGAAGGTGGGTATATGGGACCGGCAATCTCTTCTTTGTCTGTAGGTTTGTCGCTACTTTGCTTTAATTTCTCATCTTGCAGTGGACCTGTCAGAGGACATAATCTAGTTTTCCATACCTTCTGTGTAGAAATAGTCTGTAATTGTACTTCTTTTTCTTTGCTTTGAATTATTCTATTTTCCAAATGAATCTGTCTCATTTCAAATTGAGCACTTTTTTCCTTTTGCTTCAGACATATAATTGCTCTAAAATCTTCTGCCAGTGGTGGAGCTGTTTCTCTTTTTTCCTTCTCTCTGTCACACTCTTGTGGCTTTCTACCTATGGAGTGATCAGTATGCTTTATTTCCTTTGTCTCTTTTTCCCCTGTAGTTTCTCTTGCTTTAGTGCAGAGTGACTACAATTTATTATTGTTGTGTCTGCCTTGGATTCTAATCTGCTACATAGTTCTGTATCAAAGGGTCCCAAAATGGTAGCCTGCATGGTCTTTTGAGAGGTATCTGACATCCTTTCATGTTGATGTCTATTTTTTTTTTTCATTGCTTCTAGTGTCACATTCCAGCTTTTCATTGTCACTTGGTTTATCATATCCTGTAATATTGGTCATTAATGGTTTGTGTTCCTGCAGATTTGTGTTTCCTGTAGCCACTTGAATATTTATGTCTTTTAGCTCATTTTTCTTATGCTTTGGGGATCCCAGGGAAATAAGTAAATTGATAACTGAAAAGTCGAAAAGGATTTCCATTGAATTTTTGGCTTTCTGCATTTTTTCTTTTGAAAAGCACCTTTGTGTGTTTGCTGTTCTGTCTTTTACCTCATCTACATTCTCTATATGCTGTATTCTCTTCTGTACCTTCTATTTTGGGTACCTCTTTGGGAAACCTCTTTCTGCAAAGATTCTGAAAGCCCCTCACGCTTTGGAAGGTTCAGGTCAAATGTCTGCTGACCTGAGTCCTCACCAGACTCCTGAATCTCTCCATTTGTTTCAGATAATCAACAAGGAGCTTCTAGTTCATCAGTGTTGACCATGAATGAGTGTTCTAAGTTTTCAATAACACCCAAGCTTACTCTATTAGTAGAACTTGAATAATCGATTTTCTCTGCATCTGGTGACCTATTTTTCTCCTGTAGAAAATATTCATATTTTATTAAGTCTGGAGTGACCTTCAGTAGATGGCTTAAGAAATACTTCTTTCAGAAATAAGATGCAAAGCTGTATCTAACATCATTTTCCTTTGATGTATTATTTTCTTTTCCGTGCATCTTAATTCAATCTTATTTTCTAAAGTGTGACATACTATGATTGGAATTCCTGTGAATATGATATTTTCTTTGCTTTCAGAGATGGAACTTTAAGATTTAGCTTTCTTTCATTGTCTGGTATCTTTATATTTCTCTGCCTTTTAATGGTAGGTGAAAGAGACATCGAATTATATGCTTTGGCAAATGAATTTGGACTTAAAGATAGAAAGTCAGCACTGTAGAAAACACCATTTTGCCCTTTGACTAAATGATTATTCTTGTTTGGGTCGTTAAAATAAAGGGAATATTGGGTATCACTGAAATGTCCATCAGACTCAATGTCCTTGTGTTTCAACAATACATGGCATGTGAATGAAATGTTGGCTCTTTTCTTTATGATGTATATCTTGGGTCTGGAAGGAGTCTTGTGTGCTGTTAGAAAATGGCACTCTCATAAAATCTAGAGACTGAGCAAATCTAAGCTGGTTGCTGACTGACTCTTTGTGGATGTGAATAAATTATTGGGTGTGGCTAGTAAACTGTGGTTCAGGAACCATTTCATTCTGTATAACATTTTGGTTCAGGAAAGTATCTTGTGCTTCAGCAGGAATAACCATTTCTTTAGGATGTTGATTATGAATCAATGGCTCCTGACATCTGTGGTGCAGATAATCACCGTTCCTTACTAGCATAGCTTTGGGGTTCACAGGGGGTTTTCTTCTTATATCTTCTTCCACATGTTTAATTTGGTTGCTAGAAAGAAGTAAATGCACAGAAGGGCATGGTGTCACATAGAGATCCTTATCTCTTGTAAATTTAAAAGTGTTTTCAAAACTAAGATCATCAGGAGGTGTGGTTTTTGTACTGTTTGTTTTCATTATTGAAAATAAATTATTAGAGGAGAATTGTACTGCTTGATATTCTCTTTCTGATGCTTTTCTGTGGCTTATGAAAATTTTCTTTACTTTCTTATGAAACATTGACAAAGATGCCCTGGTCCCACCTGAAGATGAGTGACTTTCACAAAAAAACGGCTTCCTTGAAATGCAAAGTCATTGGATGAGTAAGTGGTTGTTAGTCTTCCTGAAAAGGTTTTAACTCTGGAAATAAGAAAGCAGTGCATGTGAGTTGTAACTTAAAATAAAGCTGTTACAGCATATCACTCTAGATTTAAGGCAAATCTATCATAGATGAAGACAAGATTGTTTATAAACACAAAGGTAAAGGTGAAACTACCATCCATATTGTCAAGGGACTTTAGTTCTTTTAATACTAGCCATTTCCTTTAGTAGACCAACCAGTTACTAATATGAAGAATAACATTTACTTAATCCCAGAACTAGGGAGGCAGAGGAAGGTGAATCTCTGAGTTTGAGGCCAGCCTGGTCTTCAAAATGAGTCCAGGACAGTCAAGACAACGTCTGAATTGAAAAAACAAACAAACAACACCAAACAAACCAACAAAAAAGAGTAAGTGAACTTCACCGAGGTGCAGTAGCACAAGCCTATAATCTCAGCACTCAGGGATGCAGAGAGTTTGAGGCCAGTCTGGTCTACAAAGCAAGTCCAGGACTGCCAGGGCTACACAGAGAAACCCTGTCTCAAAAAATAAAGGCAAACAATAACAACAACAAAAAAGAAAAAAAAAAAGAGAGAGAATCTCTAAGTTTTCATAGCAAAAGCCAAGGGTGTAGATTACATGTTTCTGTGAAGAATATGTTTCTATTCTTTGCATGTTTTTATAGGGAACAATCTTATGGAATTTAGTAGGCAGAACAATGGAATACTGCATAATATCAAGTGTCATTTTCTATAGATAATTAATCTTGTCAGCTATTGTGAGGAAGAGAAAAACCTACATTTGGTGAAAATTATTCTTAGTAGACTTCTGGGCCAGAGTAATGATTTATAGGAATGAAAAGATAGCAAAGATGTTACAATTGTATTCTATTGTTGAAGGAGAGATAAACCTGTTTTTTATGACCCCAAGTGTGGGATCGGAACGGTCTTGTGAGAGAACAGGTGAGGTTAATCCACTAGAAGACCAACCATCTCATGCGGGAGCTTGAAAGATGCCAACTGAAAAGATCCTGTGAACAGACTCTGGGAGGAGATATATAAATGAGCCGAAAACTAGAGGTGGGGCGGTTGGAAAAATCAGATAGTTTTGGCTGTTCATCACTCCACTGAGAGACACTCCTAGAGAGAACCGCTTGAGGGAAGGCTTTGGAGCTCTGACTCTTGCTGAGGTTCCGGGTTCTGATTACTCCAGGTTCCAGCAGAAGAAATCCTGCAGATTACGCCATGAGAATCGTTCCTCAGAACTGATATCCTTATGGTTTTTGTTATTGTGTTTGTTAATCCTCTTTTCCTATTGTTTTGGTTAGTCGGGTTATAAGTGACATATGCTCGGTTAATAAGTTGTAATAAAATATATTGGTGAAAAAGGTGAGCTTACATATTGTAGATGATTGCTCTTTCTAACAAGTACTCAGACCAGCAACATTAGCATTAGCTTTGTATGGTGGTTACTTATATGTCATCTTAGCTGAGCTGTGGAGCCCAGATACATGATCCAATATTATTATAGATATCTCTGAGAGGGTATTTTAGAGATGAGATTAACATTTGAACTAGTAAATTATAAGGGAACCTGTTCTCCCTAATGTGGGAGAAGTCATTCAAACAGCCTTAGGCATAAATAGAGCAATAGAGTAACTTGTTCACAGCAAGAAGAAAATTTGTCAAGGTAATATTTAGACTTACACAGATTTTAGGCTTGTCAGTAAGCATAACTGCACACATAGAACAATGTCCTAAAGCAAACTGTCTGTCGAACAGCAGGCCAAACAACAAAGCAAGACCTTAGCAAGGTATAGTAGCCTATACCTCAGGAAGGTGAGACAGGAAATCCTGAGTTCAAACCCAGTCTAGGCTACATAGCAAAACCTTGTCTCAAAAACAAAACAAACCAAACATAATCACCTTTGAAACCACAAATGATGGGTTCACCCCAGTATATGCTCACTGGAGAATGTCCTCATTAAGTCTGCTCCTCCAAAACTACTTCCTTACCACCCTTCTCAGTTACAGTGCTTCCCTTCTCGGTGGTCCATTCCCAGTCCCCAACAATGCTTGAATCTGCAAATGCCACCAAACACTGGATACACTATGCTTTTTCTTACTATTCACAATATTGTTTAATTTTAAATTGTAAACTAATTTTTGCAGTGCTAGGTATTAAGCCCAAGGTCCAGAACATATGAGATAAGCACTCCACTATGAGTCCCCTGAAGTTTGATTTATGTTAGGTAGTGGTTTAAAAACAACAAATAACAGAATATTATAACACGCCATAATGAAAGTTACATAATCTTTCTTTGTCTCAAAAGTTCTTATTTTCACTTTCCACATAAAGCTCTTTGCACCTTCTCTTTTGATGTCTGAATTTCCAGCACCAATATCATCATGCTTTGGAGCCATGGTTAAGTGGAGGTTATATAAAGACAAGTACAGTAGTATGAAACAGCCAATCTGAAACAAAGATGGCCACTAAGTTATGTAGGATAATACAACATGAATACACTGAGGAAGAGACCTAGCAGAAAGGCATCTGTTTTAGTTACCGTTCTAGTGCTGTAAGGGAGATACCATAACCAAGGCAACTTACAAGAGATCATCAAATTGGGGGCTTGCTTAAGTTTCAGAAGGTTAGTCCATGATCATCATGGTTGGGAACACAGCACCAGGCAGGCAGGCACAGCAATAGCTGAGAGCTTTTATATTTGAACCACCGGTTCTTGGCAGAGAGAGAGAGAGATGGTGACTGGGGCTGGTATGGGCTTTTTAAACCTCAAAGCCCATCCCCAGTGACATACCTTTTCAACAAGGGCACCTCCTGATCCATCCTAAGCATTCTATCAACTGGGAACCAAACATTCAAATCTCTGAGCCTGTGGGGCCATTCTTACTCAAACTACCATAATATAATTCATCCTGTTCCTCTGGATGGCATGCAATTTAAAAGCCATAATTCCTGGGACCCAGTGGGATAACAAAGCAGCTACACTTTAAAATTTAGTAGATTTGAAATATGAAAGAAATTAGACTATCAATCTCCAGATTTATTCTGCACAATCAATCAGTCATCTCATGGAAAAACAAAAGTGTCCTCAAGGCCGGTCATGGTAGCGCATAGCTTTAATGCCAATACCTGGGAGGCAGAGGCACTACCAACCAAGCAAAGTAACATCATTACATAAATGTAATTTTAAAATTTGAAATCCTAAGCTGAGTATGGTGGAATATACCTGTAATGCTAGCACTCAGGAAAGCAGAGGCAGGCAGGATTTCTGTGAGTTTGAGGCAAGCCTAGTCTACAAAACAAGTCCAGGACAGCCAATGCTAAAGACAGAGAAACCCTGTCTCATAAAACCAAACAAAAACAAACAAACCAAAAGTTGAAACTCTAGCTCTAATGTCTCCATCATTAAATTACTCTTAAAATCTTAGGTTGGTATAGACATATTCTAAATACCTGTATGCTGAGCAGCAACTATCTTGTAACTACATGTCTTTTTGAGATCAGAGTGTTTGTATCCTAGCACCAAGTAGAGTCCATTGCATTAATATTTAATAATCATGGGATGAATTTTAGTTAAAACTAAGACGGCAACAAAGATAACAGTAATGTTGGTGTTTAAGCCATGGCAGTGAGGGAGTTGGGAGCTGACAAATTCTGAATTACATTCTGAGGCACTTGTAGCAAGCAATAGATTCCACACTTACCATTCTGAATTTCAGAAACCTTGTCAGTTTTACAGCACCTAGTTCACTGTGGGCTCTTTCCAGAGTAGATTTTTTTTTCAAACATAATTATAAGAAATCACAGTTACCTCTCTCCTCCGGCCCAGCAAGATGCCCAAAGGTAAAAAGGCTTAGCGGAAGAATGTGCCTCTGGGCCACCGAGGTCATAAAGAAACAGGAGGCCAAAATGTGGTCAATCCTTTGTTTGAAAAGAGGCCCAAGGACTTTGGTATTGGGCAGGATATCCAGCCCAAAAGAGATCTCACTCACTTCATTAAATGGTCCTGCTACACAATCAATAAATGGGACCTCATGAGGCTGAGAAGCTTCTGTAAGGCAGAAGACACTGTCAACAGAAGAAAGTGACAGCCCACAGAATGGGAAAAGATCTTCACCAACCCTACATCTGACAAAGGTCTAATATTTAAAATATACAAAGAAATCAAGAAATTAAACACCACCAAACCCCATAGCCCAATTAAGAAATGGGGCTCAGAACTAAACAGAGAATTCTCAACCGAGGACTATCAAATGGCTGAGAAACACTTAAAGAAATGCTCAATGTCTTTAGTCATTAGAGAATTGCAAATCAAAACGACTCTGAGATTCCATCTTACACCCATCAGAATGACTAAGATCAAAAACTCAAGTGACAGCACATGCGGGCGAGGATGTGGAGAAAGGAGAACATTCCTTTATTGCTGGTAGGAATGCAAATTTGTACAACCACTTTAGAAATCTATCTGACACTATCTCAGAAAACTGAGAATAAGGCTTCCTCAAGACCCAGCATTTCCACTCCTTGGAATATACTCAGAAGATGCTCCACCACACAACAGGGACATATGCTCAACCATGTTCTTAATGGCCTTATTCATAATAGCCAGAACCTGGAAGCAACGTAAATGTCCCTCGGGATAAAGAAATTGTGGTACATTTGCACTATGGAATACTACTCAGCTATAAAACAAACAAACAAACAAACAAACAAAAAAACAACAAAAACAAGGAAATCCCAGAATTTGTGGGCAAAGGGATGAAACTAGAAATGATCATACTGAGGGAGTTAAAACAGAAGCAGAAAGACTCACATGGTATATACTCACTTATAATTGAACACTAGCCCAAGAGGCATGTCACGTGAAACTCTTCACTTACCAGGAGAGTGTGATAGTTTTGAAGACATCCTATTGGGACTCAAGGTGAGAGAATTATGGGAGAATGGGGAAATAGAAGGATCCCGAGGGTCCTAGAAACCTATAAGAAGAACATCGTGACAGGCGGATCTGGGCCCAGGGGTTCTGCTCAAACTACTGCACCAACCAAGGGCAATACTTGCAGTGAACATCGAGCCCCTTCTCAGATCTAGCCAATCGACAAGACATTCTCCACAGTTGAGTGGAGAGCAGGGATGGACTCAGACGTGAACTCTGGTGTCCCATATTTGACCACTTCCTGGTGGTGGGTAGGCTACCAAGATGAGACTTGATAGCCTATGACCATATAGTGGGGGAGGCAGTCTCCCTCGGTCACAGACATCGGGGAGGGGAATAGGGTAAAAGCGGGAAGGAGGGAGGAACTGGAGGCTACAAGGATTGGGATAACAATTGAGATTTAATCTGAATAAATAAATTAATTAAAAAAATTAAAAATGGCCCCACTACATCAGGCTGCGGGGGTAAAGGGCCATCCTCTATAAGTGGCTCAAAGCACTTTCTGCCTTTAATCATTGCACCCAGGCCCTGGACCAGCAAACAGCTACCCAGTTGCTTACTTAACCTTGTCCACAAGAACAGGTCAGAGACAAAGCAGAAGAAGCAGAGGCTACTGGTGTGTGCTGAGAAGAAAGCTGCTTGGGGACATTCCAACTAAGAGGCCACCTGTCCCTCGATCAGGGGTCAATACAGTCATCACCTTGGTGGAGAGCAAGAAGCTGACTGGTGGTGATTGCCAACGATGTAGACTTCATTGAGCTGCTGGTCTTCCTACCTGCCCTGTGTTGAAAGATGCATCATTAAGGGAAAGGCCAGGCTGGGGCGGCTGATCCACAGGAAGACTGGCACCACTACTGCCTTCACACAGGTTAACTTGGAAGACAAGGGTGCTCTGGCTAAGCTGATGGAAGCTATTAGGACCAATTTTAATGACAGATATGATCAGATCCATCGCCACTGGAGAGGCAATGTCCTGGGTCCTAAATCTGTGGCTCACATGCCAAGCTGGAAAAGACAAGGCTAAAGAACTCACCACTAAACTGGGTTAAATATACGCTGCTAAGTTTTCTGTACATGAATACAATTACAAATTTAAAAAAAAAAAAAAAGGAAATCATGGTTACAACTTTTTTGTGAGTAGTGAAGACATTTTATCTTAACCTTGAGTCAGTTAACCTCTGTAAACTTCATCTACTTTAAAGGACAATTTTACCAAAATATGAAAAGCATCTAACACAGCTTGGAGCAAGGCACCCATGCAAAAACAATATTGGAATGAATAATAGTTTACAGAACCTTGGGAAGATTCTCCTTTTGGACTAAGAAATAAATACAGGTCTGAATTGACTGTAAAGAAGTTATGTTGCTTTATCTCACTTACTTTTCTTCTGTAGATGTGTGGGTAAATGACCAACTCTCTACAGACACATGGGAACAAAAAGTTGCAGTGTCAGAAAAGACATTCAGGATAAATAAGTTTAATATTAAAAGATAAAATTGTAAGCTGGGCTGTGGTGGGCTCATGCCTTTAATCCCAGTACTTGTGAGGGAGGCAGAGACCTATGAGTTCGAGGCCAGCTTGGTCTACAGAGTGAGTTCCAGGACAGCAAAGAATACACAGAGAAACTCTGTCTGCAAAACCAACCAAACAAACAAAAAAGACAAAATTGTGTGATACTTACCAAATGTCATGCCTTTTGGGAAACCATCTTCATTCTGCTGCAAGGGAGAAAATAAACATGTTAGAGAAATAACCCACCTATTCAAAGTGTTTTCTTTTTATCAATTATTCTTATCTGTGTTTTTGAAAAATAGTAGAGTGGTCAATCATTTCTTACCTTCTGAGAACCCAAACTATGATTTTCCCATAGCTCAAGCTTCTTCTTAATGAATTCACAAGTTCTCATAAGGATTAACTCAAAAACAACTCCTAGAAAAATTGTAAATAGGATTGGTATCCAAGCATTGTTAAAAATCCAATGGTCTAGAAAGTCCCATAATGGGAAAAATGCATTTTCATCTAATATAGACTTCAATTTGTTTTTAAAGAAGTGATATGTTTTTGCCATAATGGGTTGGAGCCTCATTCAGAAGACATTAACTTCAGAAGCCTCTTAAATACATCTATCTCATAAACACAGGCAAAGCTCTGCCAGAAAAAAAAAATCACTTCTACTGTCATTCAGTACCTGTACCCAATGGTGCAGTGCTTGCTCCAGGCCTGAGTAAACTAAAGTACGTGTCATAGGGGCTGTTTAACTGAGCTCACAGCAGCTCCTGCAGTAACAAAAGGTCACAGGTAAAACATGTGCAGCCCATGCCTGGTACTAGTGTTGGAGGTATGCAGGCCATTTATTTATCTTTTTGGCAAGGCCTTGCAGTATATGGCGGCACTGGCCTGGAACCCTTATGTAATCCAGGCTTCGAGGCTGCCCTTCAACCAGAGATACTCCTGGTTCAGCACAAGTGTGTACCACCTCTGTTTGACATAATTATGTAGTTAGTCTTCCTTTTATTTTTTCTTGAGACACAGAGTCTTCTTCTGTGACATAGGGTAGCCTGGAACTCACGGAAATTCTTTACCTTGGCCTTTCAAGTATTTTATGCTTCTCTGTAGTCAAGAAAAAAAAGTCTTTTCCTGGAATAAATGTTAACTGACAGGTGCAATACATAAAAATACTGAATGCTATAGTTGGGCATGGTGTCACATGTCTTTAATTCCAGCACTCAAGAGACAGAGGCAGGCAGATCTGTTAGTTCTAGACCACCCTGGACTACATAGCAAGTTTCAAGACACCAAGGCCCTGCATAAAAAACAAAACAATAAAAATAAAACTGGTTTCCTTAGTTTGAATTTGACATATACCAAATAGCTTTTTAGTTTAAGTATATACTGTTGCCACTGTGTAGAACATATAATAAACTGTCTCAGTTGAGCATGCATGGCTTCTTAGAACACTTTATACTTCTTTTCAATAAAAGGTTCTTTCAAGTTCACTACTAACAGTCTTTTCATACATTCAAAATCAAACTTTTGAATGGCTTATTGGTGAATTTTCTTTTGATGTCCTAAGATCAGAAATAAGCATGGGTCACAGGCATATTTAGACTGCTTAGTCCCTAATCTAAGTGGGTAGGCCTGGAAGCTCACTAAGAAAATACAGATTTAGCCATAGGATAGTGTGAACAACACTATTTTGGATGTATGGCATTTTTATTTTGATGATGTAATTAGTACTTCTTGCACTTTATTTATTCAAGGTGAGTTGAGAAAAGAGGTCTTTATTCTGTTGAAGTTCAGTCCTCCTCTGAGTGCATCAGAATTGCTGAGCTCTTATTTCCTGCAGAACTGGGGCTCAGGAGAGAAACAACACATTCTAAACAGAACTAATAGTCTTCTGGCCACTGAGTAGACTAAAGGTACTTGTGTTTACCGTGTGTTCTTTCTGATCTTCGATTCTGTCCTTGCAAAGACAGTTCTCCAGAGTGTTTGGTAG
This sequence comes from Acomys russatus, assembly GCF_903995435.1. Lineage (NCBI taxonomy): Eukaryota > Metazoa > Chordata > Mammalia > Rodentia > Muridae > Acomys > Acomys russatus. The sequence goes on along the minus strand of NW_026131829.1, from coordinate 20,009 downwards.
AGATTCTATAGCTCTAAGACACCTCTGTAATCACTCTGTTCTTCAAGTATGCCTTCCCTTCTGTACCTCCACACATGCACAGTGGCCATGGTATCATTTCCTCTAGATGTTTAAGTCTTTTAGGTTTTTTTGGGTGGTGGTGGTGGATTTTCTGATAACATGTAAAGGATCTGAGTGGGTATCTTGATTTTTCTTACATGATGGCACATTTTCTCAAATTCTCTTAATGTTAAGTAACTCAAAGGGGATTCATTTTAGTATTTCATGCTGAAAGATCTCTAGGGCTCAAATCAGAATCTCCTAAGGCAATGGAAATTGAGGATTTGAATGAAGAACTGGTGTGTCCGAATAGCAACAAAGAAATGATCACATCAGAAAAATTACAAGCAGAGAATTACTTCTCAAGATTCATACACAGCCCTTCAAACCCGTTTATTACAAGCTCTGTCAAATCGACAGAATTTGGGCACCTTCAGGAATCTGGGATGTCAAAAGTATCAAGAACTTTGTGTATGAAAAACCTTGGGGTTGGTATTTTACAGCCTGCTGAGCCCTGTACAGACTCTATTATTTTTAAATGATCAGCTCTTCTCTTGGCTCTCCATAATCAACCCCATGAAAAAGCTGAGAACATATATCCTGAGATCTGGGAGAGAGACCTCATGTCTAAGGAAGGAGCTGAAAAGAAGAACATGGAGGAATTTGGGGGTTCACTCCAGAGCGTTACTCCGTATCCACTGAGATTACTGCCAGAGGAGTTTCAGGCAGGATTAGGGACTCGGAGAAGCCCTTTCCGTTCTTTCCTGAGCAGACGACAGAATGTCTGGGAAAGCCATGTCTGCAGGCAGCGACTACCTAGGAATTATCTCTCCAGTATGCTAATGCTGGGGAGTGTTCTGGGAAGCACAATGGAAAGGAAGCTTTGCTCTCAGCCACTTTTAACAGAAGGATCCACTATAGAGATCTGTCGTCGATCTATCCAGAATTTATTTGGGATCCCAGATGAACTGATGGAATTTTCCCAGAGCCTGCTAGAGAGGGGTCCAAGAACTGTTTCACAGAATTCAGTTAAAAACTATATTCAGAGACATATTTGTTGTAAGGAGAAGAGAATACCTTTGAAAATATGGACACGCGGCACCACCTCTTCCATAATACGTCAACACTCTGGCACTAGATTGGGAATAAAGAAGACGGACTCGAAGCTCAGTCATATATTCCAGGAAGTCACTCAGCAGGAGCCTGTCTAGTGTACAGGGCCCCAGTTCCCTGCAATGGTGAGTCCAGCACCTACTCCTGGGATACTTTACAATATGGACGATCATCCTCTTTCCAGGAAGCAAAGTAAAACCTCACAGAATGACTCACAGGCAAGGACTTGTGAGTCCCTCACAGCAAACTCTCTCCCCCTGGCCGACACTGATATCTCAGAACAGCTCAATATGCTAAAAGAACTGAGGCTAAAAATAGCAGCGAAACTCCTAAGGAGTCAAACACCCAACAACGTCCCTCCGCCTCTATCATCAGGTCTTGTCCTAAAATATCCTATTTGCCTAAAGTGTGGCCAATGGTCAGGGATTAACTGCTGTCATAAGTTCCAGTCTGCTTTTGGGCCCTATCTTCTTATCTATCCAAAGCTCCACCTTTTAAGGACTCCTGAAGGCCATGGTGAGATTCAGTGTCACCTTGCTTTTAGAGTGGAAACTGGGAAAAGACCTCAAGTCTCAAAGTACCGAGGAAGAAACCGAGCGGGTCCACAGAAGGGCACTACATTACCACCACGACGGAAACCTAAAACCTCTAACGTGGCTTCCAGAAGTCCTACTCTTAAAAGAGATTTCCAGTCCAGTTCATCCCCGTCTGCTGCTTCTGTCTAAGGCCACATCAGACAAACGCAATGGGGCAGCAGAGGTGTGGGAGGAAAGACAGAGGTCAAAGACTATAAAACTTGTCAGGATGGAACCCGGGCCAAATCAAGGCTCAGAAAGAGCTCTCCCTTAAAATACCCAAAGAAGACAAGCACTAAGGGACCTAAAACACAAACCTCTACAAAAACAGTGGCATGACAGAAGAGAATCCTTCCGGAACACTGACAGATCTGTCAAAAAGCAAGAGTATTACACTCTTTCAAGCAAGCACCATTTCTTCAAAGAGACAGCCTGAGAAATCCTCCAAGCCCAAGTTCATCCAACTGCCTTTTCAGGGCCTAAGGTCTAAGATACTCCAAAAATCACTTAGAATTTCACATATTTTTAGACAGAAGTTTGAGGACAGGACAAGGTCAGACAATTTGTGCTCAAGCAAAAATATGCACCCCAAACAAAAAGCCAAGGATTCTTGCCTAACGCGGGCCAGCACACCAGTTGTCAAGCACAAGGCAATAGGTTCGATCCCTAAGCAAGATGACAAATTGCAGGAGACAAGTGACCAATGCACACAAGCTCAACAGTCAAAACAAGTGAGCGTTCTCCAACCCAGACCTCTGCAGTTGCAGAAGACCATGATCTCTGAAAGAGACCTCTCTATCCAGGCTAAAGTCAGTAGTCGAGCAAAGAAAAACTACAGTGATGACATCCCCAGCTCAGAGCCTAAGTCCAATGTAGGAGCCAAATTTCGGACCCAAGAGAGAGCAGTACCTGACTCCTTCTTGAAGAGAACCCTGCAGAGTCATTTTAAAGAGAAGCACACACGGGAAGAACATCATGGCCTCTTCGGGGAGAGAGACCTATGTAATAAATCTGAAAGACCCCATCGCAGCCTCTCTGAGAGAACATGTCGAAATATCTCTGAGAGGAGACATTACAATCACTACAGTCCTTCTCAGAGAAAGCACAGCACTCCCTCTGACAGAATCCTCAAAAGTCTCTCTGACAGGAGTCATCTCAGTCTCTCCCATCAAAGTCTCTTCAAGGAAAGAGGTCACAGTCAATCAGAGAGGAGACATCCTAGTCCTTCTCAGAGAAGCCCTTGGAGTCCCTCAAGGAGAAGCCATCAGAGTCCCTCAGGGAGAAGCCCTCAGATTTTCTCAAGGAGATGCTCTCAGAGTCCCTCAGGGAGGAGCCTTTGTGGTCCTCCAGAGAGAAGAGGACACAGTCCCTCTGCAAAGAGTCCACATAGTCTTTCTGGGAGGAGCCAACATAGTCTCTCTCCTCAGAGGTGTCCCAGTCCTTCAAAAAGCTTCTACGTTACTCTCACCAGGAACACAGGAGGCAGTTCTTTTGAAAGGATCCATGGTCGTCTCTCTGAAAAAAACCTCTTCCAGGCCCTTTGGCAGGAAAAGTCATACCTCTTCTGAAAGAACGCCCTACCTTTTATGTAATACCACACTACACAGGCCTTCTTCCAGACTCATCTGCAGTCCTGAACAGACTCACTCCAGTCCTTCTCTGCGCTTTAGCAGTCACTCTGAGAGGAGCCAGAGCAGTCGCACTGATATAGATACAGGCTGGCTTTGGAACAGCTTGGATGCACAAGCTGGCCATGAAGCAGGGAGTGGCAGTAGCAGGTGCCATCTGGCCACCCCATGGGATTATGTCTGTTCCCAGCATCCTCTAATGAACACCCACGTAATGTAGCAGTGCAGCAGCATCTTTTTTTCTTACCTGGCTAGGCTTAGCTCCCAGACCATTCCCCTGCACAGGCAGTAGGGATGGGAAGCCCAGTGCCTGAGTGCTCTTGGGGCCAAGGTTAGGCTCCTGAGGGCTGGTGAACCTAGACACAGAGAGCATCCATTTACCTCAGTGGCAGTCTTGAAAGGCTGGTCAGGAAGGGTTCTCCATGGCTGGCCTGGAGCAAGTGAGGCTAGCTTAGTCTGCATTCTGCCCTGGGTCTTAGAAGAAATCGAAGCAGTAGAAATTTATCTGAGCTTAGAATCATGGTCTGAAGGGAAGGCAGTGATGGGTTAAGAGGGGAATGGATGGAGATTTAGAATGAAATTTGGAGGAATGGAGTTCGATATAAAGGATTCCAGACTTGTTAGTCATGGAAGAGCCTTTTGCATACAGGGCCACCAATTTTATAATTAATAATAAAGAGATAAGGCAATAAGATAAGGTACCAGATACCAGATATTATGTTACAGAGGAGTTTATTAAATGAGCATGGGGGGGGGGGAGAAAGAGAGGGAAAGAGACACAGATAGAGACAGGAAGAGTGAGGAGAGAGAGAGAGTAAGAGGGAGGGGCGAGGGAGGGCTCTCTTTTTATATAGCCTTGGGCAGGACCACGCCCCTGTGGTAGATAGGTGATGACATCACAGGCAGACTGAAGCAGAGTCCTAACAACCACACCAAACATTTCAAAAGCTGGGCAAGTTTACAGGCATGAAGTTAGTGGATAGGAGAGATCTGCCCCTAGTAAGTACATCCTAGCTGCCCCTTCCTGCTCAGCCACTGCTACAGTGAAAGAGCAATCTAGGAGAGAAGGGGGCAAGAATGGGTCTGTAATTTGAGATCAATAAAGGGGCAGTACTTGAACTCCATTTGCATCCGTAAGACCACTTGTGGGATGGCTGGGATTAGGTGTGCAAATGACAGGAACTCAAGGTTGGGGTTCATGAGGACCCCTTAAAATTTCAGACTTCTATTGGCTCCAGCCCTTCCCCCCTCACACACACAATGGACTCCCTAGTCTGCTGTGGAGATGGGAGGGCAGGGTCTCAATAGAAGCAGAAGCCCAGTCATCATGTGACTCCTTCCCTGCTGCAGCCCCTTCGAAAGAAGGAAGGCTGAAGTAGATTTCAGAACAGGGCTAGACCACATCCTGTAGAGGGAGTAGAGCAGAAGTGGTGTTGGTCTGGCAGGAGCCCTTTGGGTGAAATTGTTACATGTGGAGGGGGAGTGATAGCTTCCAGACTCAGTGTAATTTTCTTGGTGTGAGCATTATACTTTAGAGATAAAACTGTGGAGCTGAGAACACACAGTCTCTTGCTTTTGTCCTGTACTCAGAGTTGGATTTTTCAGAGCCCATTGTAAGCCCCACATAAGATCCAGTTTGCCACTCACCTTTCTGACTAGGAGCTGGAATGGGGCTTATTGAAATGATGGCAGGAAGTCAAGCTCTACTCACATTCTCATTTTCAAAGAAATATTTCTCATTGCCACCAGACCCTTGCCAGGCATTCAGGGAGGTCTGGCATTACACAAAAGATGTTCTGCATCAGATTCTTGCCCTGATCTCTACACTTCTGAGAGATGACTGCACAAATACAGTCTGACTAGGGAAATCCATACTCCAGGATTCCAGACCTCTCACTCCTTGAAACAGCATCAGAATGGCAGGGCCTCCTTTGGGGATCTTGCTTCCTGGGGTCCTGGGCTGCCGGGTCCCCAGAAAGCAAGCCAAGATGTCCCATTATCCATCTGTCCATTCTCAGTTCCCACCTCACTGAGGTGGTTAGTGTTCAAGTCTCCCAGCATCAGTGTATCTGATGTGTGGGCCACCAAGTAACGCTCCTTCCCCAGGATCGTCACCTCTTCTACTTCATAGTCACAGTGTGACTTGAGCACCACCCTGGTCCCTGAAGATAGGTTCTTCACAATCACCTGTAAGGGACAGGTACAAGCCCCTCAGGCTTTTCCAGCACAAGAATTGCAAAGGTGCCATGCCCCTCACACACCTCCATGATACTGAGCTCAGCTAATTCCTTGTGTCTGCACCAGGCTGAGGATGGTGTTCATAGTGACAGTACCTTATACTCACACAGGGATTCGCTACCTAGGAAAAGCTTTCACATCTCTTTTTTGCTGTTCATGGTACATGTGATTCTGAAAGTTCTACTGACTAACACCAATCATTCACTTTGTTCCCACAGCTCCTAGTACAAATATACCTATTAAGACAGAAGGCTGTATGGTAGTGGTATTAATAATAATAATTGGAGGTCCCTTGGGGCCTCCAATAAGTGTATGTTTTCCTTTATTGCCTCTAGCAGCAGACTTTTAGGTTGAAGTCACAAGGCAATTTGGGCCTCTCTAGGGCCACAGCAGAGTGCCGTGGCCTAGGGAGTACTCTAGTCTAGTTTGGAGGCAACCACCAGTACAGACAGGGGCCACTTATAACACACTGCACAGAGTTCTGTGCCATTCCACTCCAGGCCAAGGCAGTGACGGTGTATAAGTTGGCAATCTCCTTGGGCTTAGCCTCGTCCAGATGCTTCTTCGAGGACTCAAGTTGAACACCCAAAGTCTAGAGAGGTATGTGGCTTCTAGAAAAGATAGAGGCTGAGCAAAAGAGTGAAAATAAGCTAGTCCCTAAAAGAAACCAGTCTCATGCTGTCTGAAAGAGAAGCAGATACAAAACAACAGACCAGTGAGACAGACTAGCTGGAGAGGATAAAAAAGATGCAAAAGGAAACAGTGAGATGATGGATGCCAGCGTGATGCTGAACACCTGTAATCTACCTACTGCGTTCCAGGCTAGTCAGGGCTACAGAGTGAGACCCTATCTCGAAAATAAAAAACAACACAAAAGGATGGAAGTAGAGAAGGGACGACAAATGAGAGAAATGAACTGCCAGGAATACAGGGAAAGGAAAGAAGAAAATATAGGACTCAGAGAAGAAAGGAACATCAGGAGACACACAAGACTGAAGGACACAAAGGACTGACAGAGAGGGGACCTGGACCTAGCTGCAGTGTAGGCACTGGAGATGAAAAGACTTCCTCTCAAGGACCCCCCAAAACAGAAGCAATAACTAGGGTGCAGCAGGATGATCTCAAAGTCTCAAGCAGGCATCAAGAACATAGAGAAGGTGAGGAATTCGGCTGTGGGCTTCCAGGCCGAGTACTGCACTGCATTTTGAAGCTGCCAGCGTGCCAACGGGCGACAATCTGAGAATCCCTTTCAACAGACTCCGCTGCAGTTTGAAACAACCTGGCCAGCACAGAGAGTTCACAGAAGGAGAAGATAGAAGATGCAACAGGCAGGGGACCTACCTGTCATAACTTCCCAGCACCACAGATTGGCCTCTAGGACTTGCTGCAGCTGTGGTGAATTCCCGCTTCTGAGGGTCTCTGCTATGATTGAGTGTCTTTAGCACATGGCCTTCCTTCCAGTAGGCCACAATCCTCACAGCCAGCAGCCACAATGCTGTTGGTTGCCCAGGCCAAGGCATAGGGTGGGCATGGATGGTTAACCCACTTCTCCTACACCCCCAGAAACTCCTCACTCCTAGCAGCTGATCCAAGCATTCTTGACCATGCTCCCCTGCAGGAAACAAATCTTTCTGCCAATATTTTCTTACACCAACACACCCTAATCCTAAAGACTTCACAAATTATCCTTCATATCATGAACACACACACACCGTAATCATGCATGTGCTGACTTTGTACTCTAAGGATTTGGCAAGAGTGGTGTGTTGGGGATCTCTGGTATATACTAGTAAAGCCACCCAAAGGGAGACAGCACACGGTAACCAACACTGTCTAGGCCCAAGAGAGCATGTGGCTTCTTTTCAAAGAGGCTACATTTTACATAGGTAACTCACAATGTAAATGATTTACACAGTACCTAATTATACAGAGTAAAACAGCAAACTTTTGCTTTTTGTTTTGCTATCTTTTTTCCAAGAATATAGTTGACTTTTCAGCATTTTATTTGTACCGGTTTGGTGTGTGCATATGCATGACACTGTGCGGGTGTGTGTGTGCCTGTGTGGTGTGTACATGTGCGTGTGTGTACACAGGGGTGAAGGACAAAGGATAACTTGCAGACGTCACTTCTTTCATTGCATCACATGGGTTCTATCATATTAGGCACTAGGCACATTTACCTGCTGAGCTATCTTGCTGATACGTTTTCCCCTATGAATTTGTATGTCTATGTGTTACATAAACATGTGAATATGGTATATATGTTTATCTTTACAGAAATGTAAATAATTTCCCCCTTTGGAATCTTTACTTCCCCCTCTCAAGGTCCCTCCCACCCACTCCTCCCTATAAATAGTAACATCTAGCCTCCTAAACACAGTCTTCTCTATGGAAGCATCTAAATGCCTCCCTCCAAGACCCCACTCTTCCAGCCTCCTCCTCCAGTAGCTCAGTCATGGTGCTCACACATGCAGCTCCCCTGGGATGCTCCTGGAATGTCCACCCCACCCCACAGTATGCTTTATTCATACCTGTGACTCTCCAGAGCCCTCATCATCAAAGAAATATCTGACAGTGGGGCCACCTGTGTGACCTGAGAAAATCTCTTTCCCACAGCAGCTGAAGAGTAAAGGCAGAAAGGCAAACTTAGAGCCAGAGACTGACCTCCCTCAAAGGCCTCTTTCTGTCAAATGCAGCTCGTTCCTGACATTTCCAAGTCTTCCTTTTGGTTGTCAATGCCAACACATAAGAATGTGTCCCATAAGTGGTAGATGACCTGTTATTTTTAGTGTTTGCTAATCAAACCTAAAAAAATCAAAGAATATACACATGTCTGGCTAGACTACTTTCAATTTCACCCAGGCCCTCAGACAAAGACTAAAACCCAAAGGGTACAAAACTGATCCCTGTGCATTCTTTTGCAGTACACGCTTCGGCTCCAGGGGAAAGTATTGCCCCCACTCACCACCCAGGACCATTATCCCCACCTAGCACCTACTGCGTGTTTCTTTTCGCCTCCTTTACCTTGCCTTCAGCCACTCCAAAGACAATGTTGTACTCTGCAGGCCACTGCAGACAAGTGACAGTGCTCTGTATGCAAAAGGGTGAAGGGATGACCCCACCTGTGTCGATCAGCACCTTTATATCAACCTGACACACACTGCAGCCATCACCCGAGTCTTCTATGGGAAAGAGTGCAAGGAGCAGACACAACTAGGTTCTAAGTAGGATACAAGGAGCACGTAGGCAGTGCTGTCCTTCAGTAGCTCACGTCAGCTTTAGACATTAGAAAGGACAACTAAAGGCATGTCGCACAAAAGTCTTCACTTACCAGGAGATTGGCATAGCTGTGAGGGCATCATACTGAAACTCTAGGTAAGAGAAATATGGGAGATGGGGAAATAGAAGGAACCAGAGAGCCCTAGAAACCTACAAGAAGAGGATCTTGACAGGTGGATCGGGGCCCAGAGGGGTCTGCTCAAGCTATTGCACTAACCAAGGACAATACAAGTAGTATATTTTGAACTGCTACTCTGATCTACCCAATGGACAGAACATTCTCCACAGTTATGTGGAGAGTGGGGACTGACTCTGACATGAACTCTGGTGCCCCATATTTGTCTACCTCCTTTTGGTGGGGAGGCCTGATGGCACTCAAAGAAAGAGTAAGCAGGATACCAAGATGAGATTTTATAGCCTATGACCATATAGTGGGGGAGGAGATGGTTTGTAAGCCACTTAAGGTGGTTGCTGGGAACTAAACTCGGGTCCTAGGCAAGAGCAGTATGTACTCTTCGCTGCTGGGTCTTCTCTCCAGCCTCAAGTTTTTTATTTATTATTATAATTTCAATTAATCCATTGTTATGGCCTCACTTATTCCAGTACCTACTTTAAGTCTTTTGAGAATTAAGCAATCATTTTCTAATTTGCTAAGGATCAAAGTTGCATGTTTGAGTCTTTGGTCTGAGGCGGTCACTTTTCATTGGCAGCATGTAAGAAGACATCCTAGGTGTTAGCTGACATCACTGTCGAGTGTTATGGAAATGTGTATCAAACTTGTCTTGGAGCAGGTGTTTGGAGGTGCAGAGAGGCTGAAAGGGAGGCAGTAATTAAATGTATCCTAGAAATAGTGAAGTGCCCTTGGAGTCCAGAGCTCAGTGATCTCATTGTGCCTCACAGCTTTAAGTATTATTTATACAGCAATGGCACATTGATAGATTTGTATCTCCAGACTGGACTTCTCTGACTGCCAAGCTCCCATATCTGTCCCTTAACCCCTCAGTCTAATAGGTCAGATATGTAACAGGTACTCCAATCTTCACACATCGACCCTGAGTTCCTGACACACTTCTCTGCAAAGGTCAGTTCCCCCCTTGCAGCTGCAGAGCCACACAACTTGGAGTCATCTCTGGCCTGTTACCCTCAACAAATCTTTTTAGTTCCAACAGCTCCAAATACAATAAAAATACCTGCTGCTCCCCTCACAGTGCTTCTAGGCTGACTTAGGTTAGCGAGGTCAACTTTGATTTTGTATAACTTTGCCTTTACTCTTGTCCTCAGTCCCCAGTGACCCTATGAAAGTCTAAGCCAAATTATGCTACTCTTCCACTCAAATCCAATGGCCTTTTATCTATCCAGTATGAACCAGTGTTCTTTAATGACTCACTGTGGACCCCCTAGCTCCCAATCGTTGTTTCTTCAGCAATAGCAGACTCCTTGTTAACCATTCAGGGCCTTTGCATATGCCATTCCCTTTGCCTGGAGTGTTGGTCAGTTCATGTATGGCTCGCTTCTTTTCTACTTCAGGTATTTATGTAAATCACACTTCTCAATGGAGCTTTCTTGGGCTGGGGCTCCTGTCCTCCCTTTTGTGATTTTCTTCTCTAGCATTTAGCCTAGCATATCACGCCATTCATTTATTTTTATTGATGTAGTCTCTCTTTCTGTAGCTTCATAAAGCATAAATCTTTGTCTCTGTATCTTTTCTATCTGGAGAAGAAATGGTGCATAGTGTAAATCCAGTAAAAATTAGTTGAATGACTGAAAAGAATAGGTAATATATGTTGTAAGGAGTAGGGACTTGCAGTATGACTAATGAAGTTTATAAGCTGAGCACACGAAAACTGACCATGTATTTTCACAGAACTGTACCTTTTGTAAGAGCAGGCCTGATTCCTTTTCCTCTGCAACATGATGCCTTGTTTAAGGACAGGGTTTCCTGTAGCCCCAGCTGGCCTTCAAGTCCAGGTGTGGCTGAGGATGACCTTCCTGTCCTGATTCTTGTGCTCCCACTCCCAAGCGCTGGATCAAAGGCGTGCGCCATCAGGCCTGACACACACGAACCCTTAGACAATTGTGCTCAAGAAGAAAGGATAATGGTAAATACACATGGGTATTAAACTCTGTCAGAGGGATGAGCTAACAAGTTTTAAAAGTTATTGCTACATGGAGCTTACTACACAGAGAAATAAAATGAAAAATGAAAAAAAAATTGCTCACTGATTGAATTAGTAGTGTCTGTCACACAGTAACATACAAAGTAAGTTGGGCTTGGATGCCTTCCAACAAGGCTTAGTGAAGCAGATTTAGAAATAAGCGATTCTGTAGCACAGGCATGATGTCTAGGCTGGCTAGAGTTAAACATAAGAATAAAAGAGAGTAATGAAGACGCTTTTTAAAAAGATTTATTTATTTATTTATGTATACACTGCTCTGCCTGCATGTACACCTACAGACCAGAAGAGGGCATCAGATCACACTGTAGATGGCTGTGAGCCACCATGTGGTTGCTGGGAATTGAACTCAGGATCTCTGGAAGAGTACTCAATGCTTTTAACCTCTGAGCCATCTCCAGCCCTGAAGATACTATTTTTATATCTGAAGATCTTTAATTATTATTCCGTATCAGTGTTGAAGATAAACAGTGAATACAGAGACTATAAGTTTCCACAGGGGCTTTATACAAAAAGGCAGGATTATTGTTCTCTTAAGAGGCAGAATGACAGGAAGGAAAAGTAAGTCTGGGAGACCTGGGCTCCGGGCTGCATTATGCCTCTAACTGGCTCTGTGATCAGGGGTGAGCTATTTAAGCTCCTGGTCACCGCATCTGTAGTTGTGAGGGAGGATGGACTGCAAAAATCCAGAGGTCCCCTAAGTGATATTATATGGTTATTTGATGCTAATATACAGTGTGCATAAAATGTTCTCAAAAGATGTTCGTACTCTAATCTCTACAAGTTCCAAATACACTGTATACAGCAAGGGAGTATTACGGTGGTGAACAGGCCAATAAGATTCAATAAAGGAAGGAGGTTGCCTTGAATTATCAGGCTGGGAACAATGGAAACGTATTGTGTTCTATAGTGCATGTAGAGTGAGAGTCAGATTGATGCTGTGCAACAGAGACTCAGCTGGCATCGCTGGCTATTAAGATGAAGGGGCCCTGACTAAGCAGGCAATAGAGAAGCCACAAACGTGAAGAAAACAGATCCTTCCCTACATCCCTCAGAAAGGAACCTCACCCTGTTGACTCCTGGTTTTAGCTCAGTGAGTACGAAGCCAGACTTAGGACCCCAGAGCTGTAATACTACTAAGTCACTTAAATCTACGGCAAGTTGTCTCAGCAGGAATAGGAAACTAATACAACTATCACACATGTTTCCGACGGAGCCAGACCCAATTTTATGCAAGGTTCTGAATAAAAGTTAGGTATTTTGTAGACATTAGAAAAAACAAAAACAGAAAAGTAAGTGTTAATTAGCACTCTAAGGGAATAGATTTTTAATAGTGTTTCATATGAAACATAGAAACTCAAGTTTTTTGTTTTTGTTTTTAATTGTCTGGATTTTATTTTTCTTTTATTTAAGTAGAGAAAGATGGTAGATTGGTTTTTTCTAAAACAAAATTTTTTGTTTGTTTTTCTTTTTTATAATTTAAATTTTATTAATTTATTCAGATTACCACTCAATTGTTATCCTATCACTTGCATCCTCCCATTCCTCCTCCCTCCTGCTTTCACCCTATTCCCTTCCCCCATCTCTATGGCCGAGGGGGACCTCCTCCCTCATATGGTCATAGGCTATCAAGTCTCATCTTGGTATCCTGCTTATTATTTCTTTGAGTGCCATCAGGCCTCCCCAGCAAGGAGAGTGGTCAATTATGGGCCACCAGAGTTCATGTCAGAGTCAGTCCCTGTTCTCCACACAACTGTGGAGAATGTGCTGTCCATTGGGTAGATCAGAGTAGGGGTTCAATGTTTACCACTTGTATTGTCCTTGGTTAGTGCAATAGCCCCCCCTGGGCCCCGATCCACCCATCACGATGTTCTTCTTGTAGGTTTCTAGAACCCTCTGGGTCCTTCTTTCCCCATCTCCCAAAGAAAGCACCATGAGAACTCAAACACAATCAAAATACAAGAAAATGACCTCAAATCCTAGTAATGAAGATGATAATGGAAACTCAAGTATTTTATAAAGAAATGGCAAGGGAAATTAGGACATTTATCCATGTTGTAAGCTTGTAGTCCCTGGCTTTCTTATCTATAAACTGAAGGGCTAGGATCAGCATCCTCTAAAATCTCTACCTCAGAAATAGATTTTAAATCCTGACATCATAAAATTACTTTCACCACTGCTTATCTCACATACTCTAAAGTCTAAAGGATAATTGCCTTAGGCGGCACTAAGCTGTCTGTAGAATCTGATGGCAAGTCTTTACATGTGCTTCATGGCACCCAGGACTTCTTCGCACATGCCAAGCATGAACCCTATAACTGAGTAACAACCCCTAAACTTTGTATGCTTTGGATGGAACTATTCCTAAAGTTAAACATACTCCCTATTTTTATATAAAACGGCAACCACATTTTTCTTCTCTTGAAGAACCGCCACTGGAAGTGTCAATTAACTAGGATAGTGTCTTAACAGGTTGACACTACACACAGAGGTCTATAGACAGAGGTCTGTCTGCAGTCTGTTTGTATGACTTGGGAGACAGGAATGATTTTTCACATTTCTAAAAGGTTGCTTTAAAAAAAAAAATGAGTCCCAGACCTCGTATGACTCACCAAACTTAAGACATTTATTATCTGGAGCTTTAGAGGAAGGTATGCTGACTTTTCCAACTGAAAAAAGATGCATAAGCCTCCTCACAAGACATCTCCAACTAAAGATATATTGAGCTAGCCGCTCAACTATTTCTGAAGAAGTACAATTTAAATGTTAGAGTGCCAGGTGGTGGTGGCACACGCCTTTCATCCCACCACTCAAGAGGCAGAGGCAGGAGGCTCTCTGTAAGTTCAAGGCCAGCTTGTTCTACAGAATGAGCTCTAGGACAGCCAGGGCCACACAGAGAAACCCTATGTGGAAAAACAAGACAGCAGACTTGCTGCCGTAGGCCTGTAATCTCAGCTGCAGCGGGGTAGCAAGGTCAAGTCCCTACATTACATCAAACAAGTTCAGCATGGGGAATTTAGTGAGAATCTGTCTCGAAATCTAGATTATGAGTGTAGGTAAAGGGCTCACTTGGCATGCAAGACACCCGAGTTCAACGTTCAGCATCTCACACAAAATTATATAAAGTTTAATTATTTGTAGTTTTGTTATTGCTGCACTTTTACCAAATGATTTTTTTTTTAGTTCTTAACTCTATGTACGTAGTGAAGCACTGCTCAGTCCTCCCTAGCAACGGGAGTTCCACACCATAATGCCGGGAACGCCTGGCTGGTCCTGGTTCCTCTAGGACCGGTGATCCTGCCCCACCACAGGGCACAGGGACCATCCTCCACGGTGAGCATCCCCGTTGCTGGCCAAGCTAGAGGCGGGAGCTCCTTGAAACCTTCAGGTGCTACTCTGGGCACCTTCCCCAGATTCTGGCTAGACTCACCGCGAGATGCGCACCTGTGGCCGGCTCCGGAGGGGGCCCGACTTCCAGGGCAGCGCACAGGCTTCAGGCCCGCTGTTGCTGTTGGGGCACAGGTTGGTGCATCCATCGGGGGCTCGCTACAGTAACCTGTACCCTGTCTAGTCGCCAGTTACTGGTCAGACTAAGTTCCAGGTACCTGGACCCGGCTTGGTCCGGGGAAGTTGGATCTCAGTCGCACAGGTGGCGCAGAGAGCCACGCTTGAGTATGGCCAGAGAGCTAGCCTCTTCAAGAGAAGGCCCGCGTTTCTTTGGTGCTGCTAATATCCAGAGCATTTTGTTTTAAGGAACTCAGGATCATTAACATTTTTCATTTTAGAAGAAGACAGAGGAGAGAAAGAATATACATAGAGAAGAGGGGAGAGGTAGAGTTTTAAGACATTCTAGTCTAGGTTGGGCTGTGGTGGCGCACACCTTTAATCCCAGACTCAGGGAAGCAGAGGCAGGTGGTTCTCTGTGAGTTCGAGGCCAGCCTGCTCTACAAAGTGAATCTAGAACACCCAAAGACTTGTTACATAGAGAAACCCTGTCTCGAAAAATCAAAAAGAGTACTGACTGCTTATGGCTGGGAGGTAGTGGAGCTTGCTGGTAGGCAGAGGCAGGGGCGTCTCTGAGTTAGAGGCCAACCTTGTCTACAGAGTTCCAGGACAGCCAAGGCTACGCAGGAAAACCTTATCTCCAAATAATAATAATAAAAAATTATAATAAACAAATTCTGGTCTATTCAATAACCACACATCTTTTCTAAAAAATTTTAAAAATTTGTTTTCCGTGGTATTTATATACAAATTAGGTTTTTTTTCCAGATAGAATGTAGAACAAGATACAGATATAGATCTCCCTCCATATGGATAATTGAATGAGCAGCATCATTCTTTGCTCATTTTCCTGCAGTGCCATTTCAAGTGGATCTCAAGTGTCATTTATGTCACACATGGTCTTGTTTTTAGGCTTTTTCATTTGTTTTGCCAACCTCACTGTCTTTGTGTCATTTGATGCTGCCATATCTATTAAAAATGCTTTGCCAGCAGAGCAAATTCTCCCCATCTACCCTGTCCTAATGCTTAAATATCACCTTGTTGAATATTGCATTCTATTTAAAATTTATTTTTATTTAATCAATTTATTCCGATATCATCTCAATTGTTACCCCTTCACTTGTGTCCTCCCTTTCCTCCCTCCCTCCCGCTTTCACCCTATTCCCTTCCCCTAGGTCTGTGATCAAAGGGGACCTCCTCCCCACCATACCGTCACAGGCCATGAAGTCTCATTTTGGTAGCCTGTTTATTCTTTCTCTGAGTGCCACCAGGCCTCCCCACAGGGGAAATGGTCAAATATGGGGCACCGGAGTTCATGTCAGAGTCAGAGCCTGCTCTTCACACAACTGTGGAGAATGTCCTGTCCAGTGCCTAGATCTCAGCAGGGGTTCGATGTTTACTGCATGTATTGTCCTTGGTTGGTGCAGCAGTTTGAGCAGACCCCCTTGGGTCCAGATCCACCCATCATGATGTTCTTCTTGTAGGTTTCTAGGGCCCTCTGGATCCTTCTATTTCCCCATTCTCCCATACTTTCTCACCTAGCGTCCCAATAGGAAGTCCTCACATCTATCCCAACCTCTTGGTAAGTGAAGACTTTCATGGCACATCCCTTTTGGGCTAGTCTCCAATTACAAGTGAGTATATACCATGTGAGTTTTTCTGCGTCTGAGTTAACTAACTCAGTATGATCATTTCTAGTTCTATCCATTTGTCCAAATTTCAGGACTGTTTGTTTTTAATAGCTGAGTAGTATTCCATAGTGTAAATGTACCACAGTTTCTTTATCCATTCTTCAACTGAGGGACATTTAGGTTGTTTTCAGGTTCTAGCTATTATGAATGAGGCTGCTAATGAACATGGCTGAGCATATGACCTTGTTGTGTGGTGGAGCATCTTCTGAGTATATTCCAAGGAGTGGAATAGCTGGGTCTTGAGGTAGACCTATTCCCAGTTTTCTGAGAAAGCGCCAGATAGATTTTCAAAGTGGTTATAGAAGTTTGCATTCCTACCAGCAATGAAGGAGTGTTCTCCTTTCTCCACACCACATCTCCCCCAGCATGTACTGTCACTTGAGTTTTTGATCTTAGCCATTCTGTTGGGTGTAAGATGGAATCTCACAGTCGTTATGATTTGCATTCCTCTGATGACTAAGGACATGGAACATTCTTTAAGTGTTTCTCAGCCATTCAATATTCCTCTGTTGAGGATTCTCTGTTTATTTCTCAGCCCCATTTCTTAATTGGGTTATTCTTTTGGTGGTGTTTTATGTCTTGAGCTCTTTATATATGGATATTAGATTCTTGTCAGATATAGGGTGGTGGTGAAGATCTATTCCCAGTCTGTAGGCTGTCACTTTGTTCTGCTGACAGTGTCTTCTGCCTTACAGAAGCTTCTCAGCCTCATGAGGTCCCATTTATTAATTGTTGACCTTAAGCCTTGGCTGTTGGAGTTGTTTCAGGAAGTTGTCTCCTGTGCCAATGGTTCCAGGCTCTTCCTCACTTTTTCTTCTAACAGATTTAGTGTCTCTGGTTTTATGTTGAGGTCTTTAATCTACTTTGACTTGAGTTTTGTGCATGGTGATAAATATATGAATCATGTATTCTACCTATTATTTAGCAGTAGGCTGTTCATCAGGTAACCTTATAATGCAGTTAACAAACTCCCTCTTTTTAATTCACCAAGAGAAAGAAACAAAAGAAGAGTGACTTGGCAGGGGATTGGTTGAGATTGATGTTCAGGAAAACTCTGAGATGACATTTAACATGAGTCATGAGCCACATGAATAATTTAGTGTAAAAGTTAAGGAATATGATGTTAAAAGGTAAACACGTGCAAAGGCAGGAAGAAGCTTTGCATGTCCTGGGTCCTGAAGGACCACTGTGGTTGGGACAGAGATAGGAAACAGAGAACAGAGATCTTGAAGGTGGTTGAGGGTCAGGTTAAGTAGGGGCTGAGGGAGCAGGTTAGGTGCTGTGCTTTATTCTAAGTGAGGAGCTACTAAAGGTTTTTAAGTAGTGTGAGTGATCTTACTATGTTTAACAATAAAATAACTGGCTTGAAGGAACCTCTTGCTCACAGTGTAGTACACGAGTTAACCGGTCATACAATAGACTAGGTGAGATGGTGGAACTTAGAATGTGGTGCTGGCAATGAAGACAGAAAGAGATGAGGTTAATAAGCTCTCTAGAAGGTAAAAATAAAGACATTGAAGGTAGGTTTTGAGGGGGAATCAAGGGTATCTACTTCATTTTAGTATTTGGAGGCCACTGCGCTCACTGCTTTCTTTTATTCTATCTAAAGGTTTGCTCTGTGTCTGGAAGCCTTCGTTTCTAGGTAAAGCACTGGCCATGTTGGATGGCTATAATAATGGCCCCTGAACATCCTGCCTTCCTTTATCCATTGCCACTGTCCTTGGAATGTGACCTTGCCTTCTCTTTGGTCAAGAGGTACTCTGTTTCCTTACTCCTTTTGACTTTTTGTTTTTTGTTTCTTTCAAAAGAAGGGTTCTCTGATGCTCTGGCTATACTAGCCTCACTTTGTAGACGAGGCTGGCCTCATACTAAGAGACCCACCTGCCTCTGCCTCACAAGTGCTGTGCCACCACAGCCCAGGGTTGTTTTGTTTTTGTTTTGTTTTCAACAATTTTTAAGGAAATATTTTATGTGTTTGTGTGTGGGTCTGAGTGAATGTATGCATGTGCATTGTGTGTGTTCAGACAGAGGCCAGAAGAAGAAAGTGTCAGATCCCCTGGAACTGGAGTTACAGGCTGTTGTGAGCAGTCTGTTATATACACGTGTTAGAACCTGAACCCCAAGTAATCTGTGAGAGTAACATGCATTTTTCACTGCTGAGCCGTCTCTCCAGCTGCTTCCTTAACTCTTTAGTATGGGATTCTTTATGACTTGATTTTACAAATCGAATATGCGAAAGTGGTACTTGGCCTTGGAATCTTGGCCTTAAGAGCCTTGCAGTTCTATTTCTAGCCTTTGGGATGCCATTATTGACATACCTACATGAGGGCTCCTTGAGAAAGGATGGTCCATTAATGTAGCTGTAGTTAGGTCCATACTCACCTTCAGCCAAGGCCTCTTTAGATAGTGTATAGATTGGAGGAGGGAGTTTTACCAAGAACAGTAGACATAAGTGGGAGGATGGTAGTGTGAGCACTGGGTGTGGTCATAGACACTACAAGGGAGGAGTTCTCACAGAGCTCACGGTGATAGCTGGGTTCCACAGACAGCTGGACACTCAAGACAGTAGTACTGCTATTATTCTGAGTTCCCTTTAGGAGGATACTCTTTGGGTGTTTTTACTCAGATTAAACATGGCCTCTGTATTTTTCATGCTTTTTTCGTCCCTTAGATCTTTATCCCCAGTAGCTGTCTGTCTAGCTCCCTTCTGATTATAGTCACATGATAGAATAATACATACAATGTGAATTAAGCCATTTATGGAGATGTTAATACTTAAAGGTGCTGCCATAGCCACAATGACGTAATTTTATAAACTCAGGTCTAAGTGGGGCAGGAGGATCTCAAGGCCACATCAAGGCCCTGCTTGGCATGGAGATCATGCAGGCTGTGGGCAGTTTAGTAGGATCACACTTCAGATTAAGAAGTAGGCAGAGGGCTGTGAGATAGTTCAGTGGTCAGATGCAGCCAAACAGAATGCCAGATAAAGCAAGAGCCATTCCTACCACGTGTGACCTTTAATTTATATTTTGTATTTAGGATTATAAGTGGTAGTTATTGGCCTTGAGACAGCAGACCCTGACATCACTCACTTGGGAATTGTTGGATTCCAGAATCTAGAACAGTCAATCCTTGATAGACATGGCTAGATTTTATGTAATGTAAACCTCAGGCTTCTCATGTCCTGCAATGACTTTCAGGGTGATTTAAAAAATATTTTGTATACAGGTTGAGGTGGGGAAAGAAATTGAAGGGAAGTAACTATTTTTATGTGGAAAGAAAGGAGTGCAGAAGATTGTTGTCAAGGCCTGACTCAGCTTCACCTTGTTTAAGGGAACAACTAATGTGTTCCACCATTGCCTTTTGTACTTTCTATTTTGTACAGTTTAAAACTATTTATTTTTATTTTGTGTATTTGACTGCATGTAAGGAAAGTGCACCATGTGTGTGCCTGGTGCCCATGGAGCCCAGAAGATGTCAGATCTCCTGGAACTGGAGTTACGGATGTGGCAGCTGGGAACCAAGCCTGGGTCCCCTGTAAGAACAGCAAGTGCTCTTAACCATTGGTGCATAACTGCAGCATGCGCCTTCGCGCGTGCACGCACGCGCACAACACACACACACACACACAACACACACACACACACAATACACACAGCAAAAAAAACCAACAAAATTAGTTATTAGTTATGTGTCTGCCTGCGTGTCTGTGTGGGGTTATAAGCACATGAATGCAATTGCCCTTGGAGGCTACAAGAGGGCATCTGA
>NW_026131828.1:0-51517 GCF_903995435.1 Acomys russatus | reverse complement strand
CTGCTGGTAGTGGCTCTTGGTTCAAGGCAGATCTTGGCTGTAGAAGATGATCTGGGGGTCCCGATGCACAAACAATTAGTACACAGGCAAGACAGGGGCCCCCAGAAGGGGCATCTAGAGCAGCAAGAGTTGGCAGCCTGTTCTTCACCTGTAGCACCTGTTGTCACTGGGACAGAGGGCTGCCGGTACCTTCTGATATAAGAGATCAGTAGACAGGACATCCTGAGGAGCCTCCCTCTGCTGCGTCTGATTTCACAGTGTGGATGACTGAGGCAGGCTGACTGTCCTATTTCACTAGAAAAGAATGTATCGATTTTGGGCTCCTGCCCAGGAGTCAAGAGGAAGCCAGATGACAGGGTTTGGGCTTCAGAAAACATTCCTTACCAACTCCAGTCTGCTTTGGATCCTCCTAGAAAACCACAGAGGAGGAGCCTGGGGCTGAGGCAGGGGACAGCGGGGACCCAGGGCCACGTCCCAGCTCTGTTCTAAGCTCTCTGTGTTGATATGAGTGAAAACAGCAGGTGTCTTCCACATCTGGTCTGTCTTCCGTTCCTAAATGCCTGCGCAGTCACCCTGCAGTCCTTAAGTGAATTCCCTAACTCCATGACCCCCAACAACACCATTAAGACCCAAGACCATCTCAGTCTGGCACCAAGCTTGAGAAAGAAGAGTCCTGGTCCCAAATATGCTGACCCCATTGATCTCTGATGGGGGTCCTAGGCGTTGGGTTACAATGGCCGCATAGTAACTCACCAAACTGCAAACCATTTGTGAGGCTTCATCTATCCATGTGGAGGCAGAAGCTCAGTGAGGCTTGGTGACTCTTTTGAAGGCACACACCCAGCAAGGCACAGGCAGAGGCCAGGGGTGAGTAGAGATGGGAGCTCTGAGCTGACTGAGAGTCCTAGCTGATGGGAGTGGGCAAACAGAAGGCCACAGAGCCCCATGCCCACCCCAGACCACAGCCCTCTTGTCCTCTGTCACTCCCAGGATTAAGTCTTCATGTCCCCAGCATCTGTGCCACTCTTGGGAGCTCTTGTGGCCTTCCTGCCTTATGGCCTCTCTCATTTTCTGGACACTTCTGGGTGTTTCCCATCTCAATTTTTACAGCAGGAGACACAAAAGCCATGAAATCCCATGGCTTTCTTAAGGGCATGGACACCTGTGACTAGAAGCTATGTCTGTCCTGTCCCGAAGCCCAGCCAGCCACCACAGAATGACAAATAGAGTGGTTCTGGCTTCTGTGGGGTTATTCTTGTCTCACTCAGGTCACATCCTGTAGTCCTCTGGGGCAACCAGTGAGGTACCACTCCTACAGACCTGGAAACTCAAATACACCACCCTTGGAGATGTCATTTCTCTGCAACATTGGGTAAGTGGGTAGAGGACAGTTGGGCTTTGGACCTAACCGGGGGCTCAGCGCTCTACGTTGCCCTGAGCAGAGAAAGCAGGAGCCGGGAGACCTCCGGGTCTTGGAGGAGAGAGCAAGAAGCCCTAACTGTGTCAGCAGAGAAATGCAAAGTTTGGAGGCCATGCTTCACCTGTCACCTGTTCCTCTCATCCTGGGACCTTGGAGCCCTTTGAAAAAGTCAGGGCAAGCTTGCATGTCCAGCCTGGCCCATGCAGGGAGGCTGGCTCCTGCGGGCAGCCTCCTCCTTCCTTCTCTGCTAGAGTGAACCGCTGAGTGAGTAGTTCAAAGCCAACTGTCAATGGCAAGAAGTGGGAGGAAGGAAAGGGGCAATTAGGAGCTTCACGTAATTTCCACGGTGTGGTTAAAGCTCCCCCCATAAAGAGGCAGGAGAAACAAGCTGGCTTCTACCTGGCTGGGTTGCCTCTCTGGTCAACCAGCAGGTTCCTGATGCAGGCAGGCCATGCAGAGAGAGGCCCTGGGACACCAGCTTGGGGCCTCAGAGCTGTCTGCCAGGAGCTGGGGGAGGCTCTGTTCCCCAAAGAAGTTGCTTCCAGAGGAGTGAGCGGCATTCCAGAAAGGAAACATTAACGTCATAATTACAATTCTGCTTATTTAATTAAGTTATTAAATAGGCCTAGCCTGGGCAAGACAGAAAAAAAGCAACCTATAGTTTCATTCTAATCGCTCCTCCCAGGATGGAATTAGAGCCTTTGAGAAGCCAGGAGCTGTGCCAGGCCTGGGGTCCTGATGGGGTGACAGGCTGCGCTGTGGGAGCAGCCTCTGGGAACGTGGCTTGGGATGAATTGCACCCCTGAGCCTGGCATGCCACAGGTACTTGAGCAGTAGATGGAGTGTCGGGGGTGGGAAGGAGGCTTCAGTAGGGGGATGTAGAAGGTGACAGAGCTAGATTGTGACCTGAGACACCCATAGGATCCTTAGCAGCTTCTCCCCGGCTTCTCCCAGAGGCTTCTGCTCTGGCCTCTCACATAGTGAACAATGGCACCCATCCTAGCTTCATCTCTATCTTCTCTCCTTCCTGTCTCTGTCCCAGCCATGGTGGCTGCCACCCAAACCAGCATATTCCACTCGTCCCCAGACCCCAACAAGGCTGCTGACACTGTGTCTCCCACAGGAATGGCCTTCCCAAAGGACTAGGACATCAAGGTGCCTCTCTGTGTCTGAGGTCTTAAGGCCAGACCCAGGCAAGCCTCTGCTCAGGAGGGCGCTGGCCCCAGCAGCCTCTAGATCCGGCTGTATGCCCTGAGCTGACAGCTGCCTGTAGGCTCTGTGCGCGAGGTCTCGTCAGACAGGAAGTGACTCGTTCCAGCTGGCATGCCCTCATAGAACAGTCCAGGCTTTGTAAGGGTGGACAGCTGTGGCAGTGGGAGCTGTGGGAGGAAGGCCAGTGGCATCTGCTGGTGGGTGGAGGAGTGAGGGTCCTTCCCAAAAGTGGAGCTCCTCAAGCGACTGGGTGAGTGTGAGGACGGACTGGGAAGGGCGTGAAGGAGACAGGGCTGACCTGGAGAAGGGACAGATAGGCTGGACCTCCAGTGTTCAGCTCTCCAGTACAGCAAAAGAACACTTTCACATAAGACGACGGAGGCAGCCAGGAAAGCCACCACCCAGGGTGAGGCGAAGGCAGCCAGCTGGCACCAGCCAGCTAGCCATCAGCTAGATTGGACGACCGAGCATCGACCATCGACACTCAGCATCGGGACCACCCACCCAGCTCGCAGCGAGCCAGGAGGCACGCAGCGCGAAACCCAGCCAGACACCCACCCAGCCAGGAGGCGACCAGCGACCCACCCACCAGCGACCAGCGACCCACCCACCAGCGACCAGCGACCCACCCACCACGACCAGCGACCCACCCACCAGACCAGCGAGCCACCCACCAGCGACCAGCGAGCCACCCACCAGCGACCAGCGACCCACCCACCAGCGACCAGCGACCCACCCACCAGCGACCAGCTACCCACCCACCAGCGCCAGCGAGCCACCCACCAGCGACCAGCAGCCACCCACCAGCGACCAGCGACCACCCACCAGCGACCAGCTAGCCACCCACCAGCGACCAGCGAGCCACCCACCATCGACCCGACCCACCCACCATCTACCATCTATCCATCCATAGCGACCAGCTATCCACCCACCAGTCCCCGACCCACCCACCATCTACCAGCGACCCACCCACCACTACCATCGATCCATCCATTATCGACCCTATCCACCCACCATCTACCATCTACCCACCCACCATCTACCATCTATCCATCCATTATCTACCATCTATCCACCCACCATCTACCATCTACCCACCCACCATCTACCATCTACCCACCCACCATCTACCATCTACCCACCCACCATCTACCATCTACCCACCCACCATCTACCATCTACCCACCCACCATCTACCATCTATCCACCCACCATCTACCATCTATCCATCCATTATCTACCATCTATCCATTCTCCTTATCTACCATCTACCAGCGCCGTACCCACCCACCATCTACCATCTATCCATCCATTATCTACCATCTATCCACCTACCATCTACCACCCACCCATCTATCATCTATCCATCATACACCCACCCACCCATCCATCCATCCATCCATCTTCTACCACCTATCCATCCACTATCTACCATCTATCCATTCACCAATCCATCTATCACCTATCCATCCATCATTCTTCTATCATCTATATCCATCCATTTATGTATTCCCCAACTATCCATCCATCTTTAATTCATCCATCCACTACTCATATACCCATTTTCTAGTCATACATACATCATTTATTCAACCATCCATCCATCCCATCCATCCATCCATCCATCCACCCATCCATCCATCCATCCATCCCATCCATCCATCCATCCATCCATCCATCCATCCATCCAACATTTGTACAAGAATTGTGCCAGGTCACTTCCTCTATTGGGCTTCAGATAATTATCAAGTTGTCCCTGCCCCACAGTGGCACACCCACTGTGTGCATTTGAAGGAGAGTGGCTGACAGAAGACAAATCTCCATGCTGCTTCAATGAAGGCTGGAAACTAGGAAGGGGTGGGCCAAGTGTTGGGGGTCCCAGTGACTCATCCCAAGTCTCTGCTTATCATTTTAAAAGTAATGGTGAGGTAGATAAGTCATGAACTGCTGTAATATTGGGCAAGATAATGTCACAGGCATCCAGCTTAATAATGGTCACCAGGGTTACTAGTGTTGCAACTGCCGTTACTATTATTAACAGTCTGGGATGAGAGTGGGTTGTTTATAGATGCCTTCTCAACATAGGAGAAGTGAAGATAGGCCTTGGGAGATGAGTGGAAGCTCATTGGGAGCAGACTATGAGTTTTCCTACCAGCAGCCCTGACTCATACTGAACACGTTTCCATCTCTACAACAGACTTCTCGGCCCATGCCTCCTCCGTTTCCTTGGAGACCAGCTCTACCTCCAGGAAGATGCTCACCTATTTCTGACCCCATCTCATTCCTTTCTCTTACCTTAGCATACAGACCAGACCCCACCTGGGACCCTCATGACCCAATCATGAACTTTATGACATCAGCTGTTTTTCAAGCTGGTGCATAATCTTCTTGAGTCCCTCAGTGGCCCTAGGAATGTGCAGACCTATCTAAGAGCAAGAACAGCTGCATAGTTCCTGCCTGGACCAGCTTATGATGTGGAGACAAGAAGCAGTAGGAGGACAAGGCTGGAGTCGGGGTGAATGGAATGAGTGAGTGGATGGTCGGCATTTGCTACATGGACAGATGGATCATCAGCTAGGTAGATGCCAACTGTTTGGTAAACGAATGAATGAGTGAGTGAATGGATGAATGGAAATGGAGATTGGTGCATGGCTGGATGTTGTGCTGGTTGAATAGGTCTGTGGATGGAAGGAAGGATGGATGAGTGGATGGATGGGTGAGTGTTGCTTGGGTAGATGGGAGGATGGGCAGGTGTTGGTTGGATGGAGGGATAGATGGGCGAATGCACATAGATGTGGGCGTGGGTAGGTGTAGGGGTGTGAGGAATGCGCACTCAGATGGACAGGGAGAAGGTGGATGCATAGGGCGATGTATTACAAAGGTGACTATGGGATGGATGGGCAGAGGATGACTGAACAAAAAAAGGCTAGCTAGGTGCATGGATGATGAGTGGATAGATGGATGGCAGGATGGCAAGCTGGTAATTATCTAGAACATTAAATAAGAGAATCAGACTGTGGAGTTGGAGGCAATGTAGAGATCCACTCAAATGAAGTCACTGATCAGTGTGTCTCCAAGTATGTCTCTGCCAGAAATTGGGTGAAGTTCTGGAGGTGCCACCAGGAGCAATGCACAAGCCATGCCGTTATGGTCCTTGGAATGTAGCTGATAAGGTACAATATATGTATGTAAACGCAGCAGTGTATCTGAAGTGACCACTGCTTGAAGGTGTGATAGAATATGGCCAGTCTGGGATGCTTCAGTTAGAGGAG
The DNA here is from genome assembly GCF_903995435.1 of Acomys russatus. Lineage (NCBI taxonomy): Eukaryota > Metazoa > Chordata > Mammalia > Rodentia > Muridae > Acomys > Acomys russatus. Next base: position 45,613 of record NW_026131828.1, on the reverse strand, counting down.
TCAAGGACTTGATGTGTATGCGTGCGTGCGTGCGTGCGCGCGTGCGTGTGTGTGTGTGTGTGTGTGTGTGTGTGAGAGAGAGAGAGAGACACTGGCTGGGTGAAAGAATTCTCCCTGCGATTTTTTTCTACCTCGCCAGCAGGGGGTGCTGTCACTTGGCTCAAGAGGCAAGAGTGTCACTGTCATCTGTCTTAGTGGGGGAAGGGTGCCAGTCTACAACTGATGGCACCAAGAGAAACAGAGACACAAACAACTCAAGGAAGATATGAAGAAAGAAGTATGGGAGACGGCCAAGAACAGCTGCAGAGGGAACCCAGCGCCTTGGTTGAGCACCTGGAGTCAGCTGCGCCTGAAGACGGCATTGCTCCATCTACTTTGTAGCTGAGTCAAATAACAGCTTCTGGGAACAGCTGGGCCCATGTGCTTTCCACACTAGAGTCCTTTCCATCAGTTCCCAACGGCTAACCCCCTCCAGCTCTTTAGGCCCCAGAACCTTCCTAAGAAAGCACACTTACATCAGGGATGACTTCCTAGTTTAGAGACAAAAGACTTGTCTAGCCAGACCCAAATCTGGCTCATTTGCCTCCTCTTCATTAGGAACAGATTGAGACTGACACAGCTCCAGCCTCTCCCTTCCCTTGCCACGCACACACACACACTCACATGCACACACACACGCGCGCGTGCCCCTCCCTCCCCACAGTGGTCCTGGGAGGCCCTGATGGGACATCGTGGGAAACAGCTCTGCCCAGGACAGCTTCTGTTCATTTGACAAAGTCTCGTTTCAAATAATTCAAGCAATACAGGATGGCAGGAGCAGGAGAAAGATGCACCTGATGGTCACGCTCACCTCAGAGAACCCTGAGAGACCAAGCGGACCTACTCCTCAGAGCTCTTGAGGTGCGTGCCTTCTGTTTCCTGCCAGTGAAATGATAACTTTGGGCTTTGCTGGCCACCAGTACATTCCAGAACCTCCGTGGATGAAGGCAGTGCCTGCTTCCATGTTCCATAGCTTTATGTGCCCCAAGTTTGTCTGCAGGTCATTGACTACTTCCTGCCACCTTAAACCTCATGAAGAATAACCCTGTGGTGGCTTTTCCTGGGGAGATGGACAAGCATTTACTCACTGCAGATATGCACCAAAGACAGACCATGGCAACTATTCTGCCTGAGTCTAGCTTGGTGAGCCAGGGAGTCTGTTGGGGTTATTAACAGGAGTATTGGTGTTACCAAAAAGTTCACCCCAGCATGGATGATGATCCCCCAGAAGCTGGACAGATGGAGTTCCCCTTCAGTTAACTTTCCACACATTCTATGCTCCAACCCCTCCCAGGGCCTTATGCAGCCAGGTGGTCCCCAGACAAGGTAGGTCTCCTGGACCTTTCTCCCCTCCTTCTGTCAGGAGAGTTAACAGCCCATGACTTCCACCACACAGAACTTAAGACTCTTCTACTCTTGCTCATTGGGTCCGACTAATTTTTATGTCTTCCAAGTATCACCCTGATGTGCAAATTAAAATTCATTATTAATAAATTAAAAAGTTAGGACTGGAGAGCTGGACGAGCAGTTATGGGTAATGCTGCTCTTCTAGAAGATTGGAGTTTGAGTCCCAGCACCCACACCAGGCCAGGCATCGCACAACATCCTGTCACTCTAGCTCCAGGGTGCCGGACGCCCTCTTCTGGTTCTGAGGGCACCACACTCATGTGCACATACCACTACACACACACACACACACACACACACACACACACACACACACACACACACAAATAAGATAAATAGTTAAAAAAATAAATTTATCTTAAAACCATTTATTCAACATAAATATCATTTAGTCTTTTATTAGAGAGTAAAGGCATTTTCATACCAATGAGAGGGATATGTTTGTTTGTCTAACACAACACAGTCCAAAGTTAAACTCATTTGATAAACTCACATTCTGAGTGGTGACCATAGGAAACTATTAATTAAAGCACAATGTTTCTTTCAGAGCAGAAAAACTTTGAGGAGAACATGATAACCACTACACTACAGAAATCACAGAGAAAACTTTGCACGTACAGTAAAAATGTGTATTTTTATGCTCATGGCAGGCAACAGTCTGGACTCTGAGTGTCGGGATGCATTCGTGGATGATTTTGTGACGCGATGCCATGTGCAGCGCGGACAAGAAATGCTGTTCATTCAGAACCCACTCGTGAGACACAACACAGGTGAACCCCTCCAGAAACACCTTGGATTTGTGACGAATTCAAATTTGAGTAAACTTTTGGCAATGGGCATTCAGTGCCCCCTTACTGATGCTTGGTGTGGTACTAGCCATCATGGCATTGCTCTGCTTATTTTGTTGCCATGACTACAAGGCCAAGGTTATCTCTGCTCCATGACAGCAATGAGGTGGTCATGTGATGCCCAGAGAGAAGAAACACTGTATTCATTTCTGATGTGGTGCCCAGGTTGACTTTGTGTGTGTGTGTGTGTGTGTGTGTGGTGTGTGTGTGTGTGTGTGTGTGTGTGTGAGAGCATGTGCGTGCATGTGTGTGTATGTGTGTGTGTGTGTGTATGTGTGTGTGTGTCTGGTGGGGATGGGTGGGTGGGGTGTTGGACAACACCAAGGCAAGGACTATAGATACTATAAGGGCTTCTTTACTCTCATGCTTTCTGAGACATCTGGCCCACTGGGGGGATGGTGACAAGGCCTGTATTGGTGGCAACATTGATTTTATGTATCTCTAAAGACCTCAGGAGGCTGAAGGATGGCCCAGCTGTTAAAAGTATTTGTTACTTTTGTATAGGACCTGAGTTTCATTCTCAACACTGACCTTGGGTGGCTTCACAACTACCTGTAACTCCCGCTCCAGAGGATCTGATGCCTTCTGGGCTCTGAAGACACCTACCCACATGTGTACACACACATACACATGCACACACACACACACCACACACACACACACACACACCACACTTAAATAAAAAAAATAATCTTTGAAAAAGAAGAAATTGAGAGGAGAGGAAGCAGTGTGAAAGGTAGGTGGGCTTTGTTAAGGTGACCAGCCATGTGGCTTGCCAGGGACTTTTCCTGGTTGGTTTTGTCACTGAAAGTCCCCATGGTGGAACTATTGCTTGGGAAAACTAGGATAGTGGGTCACCCAATGCCCTACCTTCCGGGCATGTCAACCCTTGGCACTTTCCTGTGCCTGCTTCTAGGACATTGGATTCCAGGCTGCCTCCTACACTGGCTTCTGGGAAAGCATTTGCTAAGCAGCGGCCACTCTGATGCCCTCAGGCCTGGCCTGTAGCTCCCATGGGCTGGCAGCACACTTTGGCCCCAGGTCCCTCACATCCTGGAAAGAAGGGAGCCAGAACTCCATTCCCATGAGCCAGCTCTTCTATGCCCACCCTGAGAGGGCGGGGAGAAGTACTGGAAGATACTGGATGCCCCACCCTTTCCGTCCCTTGCTGCAAAGAGGAAACTGAGGCACAGAGAAGGGAGTGGCAGACCCAACATGAGGCTCCAAGTAACTAAGTTGGGGCTGGAATCGATGTTACACTGATCTACATTGGCCCCCTCTCTCCATGCTACCCATGGGAACAGCAGTGAAAAAACCCCACCACTGTGCTGCTGGTTTCTTAGGCCTGTGTCACCCCAACCTGTGGCTACAGAGCCTTTGGCTCTTTTGAAACACCAGGGCATCTGGTTTTTAAGTCCCCTGCCTGGCTTGAACAGAGAGGACCTATCTGGTTCATGGAGCAAGAGTGGCCGGCCAGGCTCCACAGAGACTAAATAGATCCCCCATGGTCTCTCTCTCTGCCCTCCATCTCTGCCTGTCTCTGGGCTTAAGGATAGAGAGCACAAATCAAAAGACTGGAAGCTTCTCTCCTGGAGGAGGAGGCTTGTCCAGGTGCAAAGGCCCCAGAGGGCCCCAGTATGAAGGACACAGCTAGTGACTGCATGTGTCTCTTGTGCCAAGGCGAACTGAGGTTTTTAATCAAGGTCATCTGTAGCTGGTCCTCTTTTGAATAGAAGGTTTTTGTTTATTATTTTTAAATCTCGACTTTTTGCATTTTTCATGTGTATGTGGACATGTGTGTATGCATGTTTGCATGCACGTGGACATGCATGTGGGAACCTGAGGATGATGTAGGGAGTCACCCACCCACCCCCATCACTCTTCCACCTCATCCGCGGACGCGGTCACCACTGACCAGCATTTACATTTGCTTTTGGGGATCTGAACTCCAGTCCTCACACTTAACTGCTGAGCAATCTCATCAACCCCTGCCCCGCCCCCTTTTTTAAAATTTTCAAACCACTTTGTTGAAGTGAAATTAGCACACCCCAGACACAGGCTTCCACAGCCCACACTGTTCCCCGGGCCAAGGGTCTGTGCCCGGAAGAGGCCTGGAAGAGCCTAGAAGCCCACTTCGAACGAGTCGACTGGAATGCTGCACCAGGTTGCCAGCCACACACAGCCGACCTACTGATGCCCAGGCCTCCTGACACACAGGGTTCACTTCTTTATGACAGGAGCCCTTCTGTCTAGGGGGTGGGGTGCACTGGATCCAGCCCTAATCACTGCACAGAGATCCACAGGCTGTGGCTGCTCCCTCACTGTATTTCAAATTTTTTGTTATTTGCAAACCCAGAGAAGTCATGACGTTCTATGGTGTGGAAAGAGAATGTACTTTAGGAGTCTGTGCATCAGCTCTCAGGTCCTTGGACGGCCCTAAGGGTGCAATGGGGACTCTTGGGCTCTTCTGTGGTTCAGGATTCCCAGGCCGACCACTGTTCATGCTTTTAGGGCTCTGTGCCTTGTCCATTACACCCCGTGTCATAGAGGAAAACTGAGGCTCTAGGAGCCAAGTGGCCTGTCCCAGGTCCACGCCAAGGCTTCAGGTACCATGTGTCTTGCACGATTGTGGCCACTTGTATAGCCCATGGGGAGCCCTGGGCACCAGCATTAGTGGGCACCTGACACACGGCAGCCAGGTAAGCCCTGCTAGGGAGGGGCTGCGCTAGGCCCTGGCATCTTTGGGAACTTCTGTTTTGGTTTGCCTCCTGGAAAGTTTCTAAGTCCCCCTCCGGTATGTGTGGGTTACTTGGTATCCAGTGGTGACCCTGGGCCACCTGGATGGGGAACCCCAAGCCAGACCAGCGCTCATAGCTCCTATCTCATCCGTCTCCCTCACTTCCCAGCCAACCTTCTCATACATAGGGTATATTCAACTTAAGGGTGACTCCCTAGTGTATGTCCACATCTGGACCTCAGAAGCTGAGGAGGGGACTTAAAGTGGAAAATCATCTTTTTACAGACATAATTAGGGGAAGGATCTTGAGGTAAGGATACTGAATTCACTAGGTAGATTCCAATGTCCCCAGCAATGGCCTTTATGGGAGAAGCAGAAGGCCTCATAAACAGTAGAAGGGAGGTCACGTGATGCAGGGTCCAGGGTGACACAACCTCCACTACAGGCATGTCAGGAGCCCCTAAGAGCTTGCAGAGGCAGAGGGATTGCTGTGGAGCCTCCTACAAGAGCACAGCACACCCACACCATGATTTTGGCTGGCTGTCCAAAACCCCAAAGGGTCAAGTCTTTGGTCCTAGGCAACCCAGTCTGTGATCATCTGAAGCCACAGGAATGTGACAGCAACATCCTTCAATATTGTAGGGGCCAGCTGGGTTCTCAGACTCTGGTCTAGGAGGGCCACCTCCACTCCTCATGCCATAAACACACAATGACTCAGTTGGTTGCTGTGATGTGTCTCTCAGGGTACCTGTGTGTTGGGCCAGAGCAAATGGGGTGCTTAGGATAATGTCCCTTGGCATCTGTCTGCATGCAGCAGCTCCCCTGGCCGACTCATGGGGGTCTCTTTCTACCACACCTTGTGCCATGAGCCTTGGAAGTTGAGACCTTTGTGTTTGTACTTTATGTGTGATGTGACATGACAGGAGGCAGACAAGGGGAGGTCCTGGCCACTTTCCTGCATCCCACGTCATTCTGAAGCCCATTCCCCATCCTGCGCTGCCCCCCACCCCAAGCTGTAAGTCACAGGAGTCTATTGTTTCTGAGTGAGGCTCACACCTGTGGACATCTGGCAATCTCCAATCTCCAGCACCCCAGAGCCCTGGCCACTGGGAAAGGTATGGCATTGCTTGCCTCAGAAATCCATGGCATTTGCCCTCTGCTGTCCTGTCTCACAGCAGAGGCAGAGGGGAGAAAGACACTGGGCTGTGGTGGCATGGCAGTAGCCACGTGTCCTGCTCCTCTGAGCCCATCACCCAGGATTCAGCACAAGGCTGCCAGGCCCTTTCAGCATCCTCACCCACCAGAGGGGCTGGGCTGGGACAGATGCCCTGAGGTCTTGGGAGGGCTCAGGAAGTGCCAACACACATCTCCACGACCCCAGGAATGCGGCCTGCTGCCAGGCAGGGGCCTCTCGCCAGCCAGCCTTGCTCCATTCCTCAGCGGAGCCTGTGATCTGGTTCCAGCCCAGGAAGGTACAAACAGCAATTTTGGGCTTCCTGAGGGGCCTCTTTGGCCAGATATTTTCAACTAAAGCTCCCTGGGCTGGTGGCCAAGCAGTGCCATCCAGGTGAAGGGTCCGGATGCCCTCCGCCACCCAGGAAGAAGCAGAGGCTGGGCACCTCGATTATTAACCCCTTGTGCTTATCAACATGTATTTGAAACACACTTGGGTCTTCCCAGCAGGCAGGCTAACGACCACCAGGCTGTGTGCTCGAGCTGGGTGTCCAGAATTCTCCTAAAGGCTGGCTCGGCTGGGGACCATAGAAGGGTTTTGTGCTAAAGGGGAGCAGAAGGGAGTCCCAGAAGAGTAGATTTGGGGACTGAATTGTGGACTTGTCTACACGTGACAGTCCTGACCCCCAGAGCCTTGAGAGACACTGTATTTGGACGTAGTGTCAGAGAAGAGGTGACCAGGATGACATAGGAAGCCACCAGGGCAGGCCTCCGTCTAATCTGTCTAGAGTCATTCTAAGAAAGGTAGCAGGAGGTAAACACACAGAAGATGGCGGCCCCAGGGTTCACTGGGAGAGGAAGCCATCTCCAAGGCAAGGAGAGAGGCCTCAGGAGGGACACCTCCATTTTGGACCTCTGACTTCCAGGATACTGGGATTGGGAGTGTCAGCTGTTGAATCCCCCAGGCTATGGGGCCTGGCTACACTGGGAAATTCTCTCTTCATGTTCATGAGAAGGTTCCGGAATAGATGAAGTTGGAAGAAATGAAGGAGTTGAGCCAGGAAGGCTATCTGTTCCAGACCAAGGAGTGATGGACAGGCCCATCCAGGGAATGGTGGAGAAGGCACGGGAGAAGTGACCAGACACAGTTTCTATTTACCAGTTTACCAAGTCCAGCGCTGGTGTGGAACCTGGGACCTTGCACATCCTACTGGCATCCTACCACTGAATGGATGCCTCCCCTCAAGCCCCCCCCCCCTTTTTTTGAGGAAGGATCATCTGAAGTAGCCTGGGCTAGCCTTGAACTTGGAATCCTCCAGTCTTACAGGCATGCACTGCCACACCCAACCTAGACATCTGCTTTGATGTTGATTTACTTCGTAATGAAAGTGTGGGCTTTCGGGGAATCCAGGTACACGGCTGGGTGAATTTTCAATCTGATTTTACTGAGGTGTTATGCTGTAGAATCATTCTCACACCTGCTGAGCTCACAGCTCCGTGACTTGGCCAGGTGTGAGGATAGGAGAGCCCTGAACCCATCGAGGCCATGCTGCCCCTTTGCCCCTCAACCGATCCCACTTCTAGCCTTGTCTAGAACCAGACTGAACACTTCCTGCAATTTGGTAAAATGCCTTTTGGACCAGCCTCTTTCATACACCATAGCTTTTGAGAATGCTAAAGGACTAGTGTGTGTGTGTGTGTGTGTGGCACCCCCTCTTCCCATGGGCAGACAATGCCCCCTATGAGGGACCTGTGTGTGCTCACTCTCCTGATGCTTGGCATTTGAGTAGTTTGAGGACACAATCACTGCTCGCAAAGCTACCGCAAGCATTCATGTCTAAATCTCTGTGTAGTGGTGTATTCATTTCTCTGAGTACCTGGAGGTAGAAGAATTGGGTCCTATGACAGGTGTCTGTCTAACTTCCTGTGTGTGGGTGCATGTATGGGTACACATACACTAGCACTTGTATGTGCATACATGTGGAAACCAGAGGACAATAGTGGATGCTTTTCCTCAAGATGTCATCTACCTTGCTTTTTTTTTTGGGGGGGGGGGGTGTTTCGAGACATGGTTTCTCTGTGTAGCCTTGGCTGTCCTAGACTAACTTTGTAGACCAGGCTGGCCTCGAACTCACAGCGTTCTACCTGTCTCTGCCTCCTTCGTGCTGGGATTAAAAGGCGTGCACCACCATGCCCAGCGCTTTTTTTTCTTAAAGGCTTATCTACTTTAATTTTATGCATATCAGTGTTTCATCTATGTGTATGTGTGTGTCCCACATGCGTACTCAGAGACGATGGAGATCAGAAGAAGACAGCAGGTCCCTGGAACTGCACTTACAGTTGTGATCCACTGTGTGGATGCTAAAAACTAAACCTGCGTCTTCTGCAAGAGCAGCAAGTGCTCTTACCCACCGAGCTATATCCCCAGCTCCTCCAGCTTGCTTTTTGAGATAAGGTCTCTCACTGACTTGGCTGGTTTGGTCCAGCTGGCCAGCAAGTCCTTCTGTCTCTGCCTCCGCAGCACTGGGATTATAGCACACCTGGCCTTTACAGGACTTCTTGGGGTGAGGATGCAGGTACTGTGCTAGCTCTGAAAACACTTTACTCACCAAGCTGTCTCCCCAGCTCCAACTTTCTAAGGTATTGTTTTTGTCGGTTTTTGACATAATCTCTGTGTAGCCCTGGCTGTCCTGGGAGTCACTCTGTAGACCAGACTGGCCTTGAACTCACAGAGATCTACCTGCCTCTGCCCTCTGAATGTTGGGATTAAAGGAACATGGCATCTCTACCTGGATTTTTTACCACCTTTTAATGCTTATAAAATCTTGATTTTTTTTTTTTCCATGAGGTTGCAAATGGTTACTTCTGCCCGATTAGGAAGCCTTGCAATCCTAAGTGAGGTCATGTGGTGTTGGTCTTTCTATTTGAAAATCCAGCTGATGCATGCCACTTTTTTTCCTTTAAAGATTTGTTTTCCAACCACTGGACTGCCATGACACTTCCATTAGGCTCACCCAGTAGACACGTGGAGACCAGTCTCTGAATCCTGGTTCTATTTCCCTGACCTATGACCTTCCTCACACAAACAAGAAATCACCAGGCTGGCTGGCAACTAGCAGAGTCTTCCAACTTTACCCTCACCACATGCTGCCATTTTTCATGTGTATGCACGTCTACATGTGTGTGAGGTTGGGAATCCTCCTCCATCAACTCTTCTACCTTGTTCACTGAGGCAGGGTCTCTCAATCAAACCCAGAGTTCACCGATATGGCCAGTCTCACCAGCCAGTTTGCTTTGGAGATTCCTCTGCCATGCTCACTTGGCATTGACAAGGGCTCTGGGAATCCAAACACTCATCCTCACACCTGTGGGACAAGAGCTTTAATCAGCCCTATTCTTATTTTCTAATTTAAAAAATGTTTTAGGTCTTCACCGTCCAGAAAAATCTAAGATTTAACTCTTCAGTTTTTACCGAGATTGGGCTGAATCTACAAATTTGAAAACAATAGACATCTCAATAGCGAATCTTCATTACATCTGAAATGCACCTCTAGAATGTTCCATAGTTTTTTGGGCTTTTTTTTTTTTTTTTTTTGTGTTGGTTTTTTGTTTGTTTGTTTTTTGTTTTTCTAGACATGGTTTCTTTGTGTAGCCTTGGCTGTCCTAGACTTGCTTTGTAGACCAAGCTAGCTTTGAACTCACAACGATCCACCTGCCTCCAGAGTGATGGAATTAAAGGTGTGTGTCACCACGCCCAGCTCATAGTTTTTAAGATGGATTCTTGGCTGTCTTTTTTTTAGATTAGTCCCACAGAGTTGTTTTGGGTTTTGTTTTGTTTTGTTTTTGAGTGGGGGCGCTATTCTAAACGTAATATCTGTTATTTAAAGTTTTTCCAGCTTTTTGCTGCTGTTCAGATAGGACTCTGTTTGATTCTGGAATCTTCCCTGTTCTGGATGCCCCCCACCCCCTTCCTTGTCTTATTGCAATGGCCAGGATCTCCAGTTGAGTGCTGATTGGACATGGTTAAAGCAGATGGGCATGTCTCCTTTTTCTTGATCTCAAGGTGAAAAGTTTGACTCTGTGAGGTCTGCATTTTCCCCAGAGTCAAGTGTGATATGGGCAAGGCAGGGGAACTGCAGGGCTCACACCTTGCTGTGGAATAGGACCCTTGGTGAGTCTTTACAGGTGTGCACCATGGACCACTGCTGCCATCAGTCAGGTTTCTTCAGGTTGTGGGCTATGGAGGCTGAGGAGCTCCCTGACCTGATGAGTCTAGGCTGGGGTGCCAAGAGAGCCAGGACATCCAAAGGCCAGAACAACATACACTTGTGGAAGGGATGGCCACCTGCTTTGTTAGCACCAGCATCATATACCAAAGTCACTGATGACAACGTCCCAGAGGCACTAGATACTGCATCTAAACTGCTGCCTGGACAGCTCAAGAGCAAATGACCAACGCTCACACCACAAACTCAACGGAGGGCATATCTCTGGTCCCAGGCCTCTCTTACATGCAGCGGGCACTGTGGCCACACAGTCACCTTATCTAACTGCAACTGTTCCGCCTGTTCCTGAATCATGTCAGCAGAGGCACACGGGGTTTCGTTACTGCCTGACATCTGTCCTCCAGGCAGAATGTGTGCAGTTCACGTCAGGACTGAAAAGACAACCTGTTGTTTCCTATCTAGCTGGTAGTACATCTTGTGAGCAAGTCACACTCTGCAGCCACATGTACTGCTGAGAGACATCTGGGTTGTCTCCCGTGCAGGGCACCAGCAGCCTCACAGGCTCTCCTCTCTCTCTCTCTCTCTCTCTCTCTCTCTCTCTCTCTCTCTTCAGTCACGGCTCTCAGTCAGGGCCTGACTCAAACCCTCACTGTGCCAGCAGGAAAATGACTCAACTTCTTGGAGCCATGGTTTCCTTTTCCATAAAGTTGGTACAGAAGTCAGAAGTCACTCAGAGGGATGAGGCATGTGCCTCACAGCCCACCCAGCTGTGACTGTCCATGCCAGCAGCAGAGCTGCCACAGTGGTTAGAAAATGGTAGTTCTGAGGAGGGTCAGTGCTAGACTGGGTTTACAGAGCTGTTAAAAGACCCCCCCTCAACAACTTTTAAATTTAATTTAATTTTACATTTACTCTGTATGTGTGCGTGTATGTGTGTGTGTGCGCGCGCGCGGTGGAGATAAAAGGGGGAGTCATTTTTTTCTTTCCTCTATATGGGTGTCAGTAATCAAACTCTGGTACTAAGATTTAGTGGCAAGTGGTACTAAGAATCTAGGCCATCTTGCCTACCCTGGTATATGATATTTAGGGACCTTTAGTGGCCTCTGCAGCATCTCTGGGATAGGTATGGCTGTGGAATACACATGAAGACTGTCTCCAAAGATGCACAAAGTCTCTCTGGCTACGTCTCATAGCCAAGGCTCCAGGGGTCCTGCTTACCCGACACTGCCTAATAGCCTCTAGGCTCTAGCTCACAGAGGGGCCCGTGTGTGTATCTGTCTGGGTCCCGTTCCCCATAGCCCACTGTGCACACCAACTCAACTCTCCCCACTTGAGGATGTCAAGAAGTTCAAAGCACCCACACTTCTCTCCAGATGTGAGGGTACAGGTCTGGAGAGCTTGTGAGGCCCTGCCCTGCCCATTCTCAGGTCTGTTGGGTCCTGTAGGTTCCACTTACTGTACAGGGTGTATGATACACAAGCCTAGAAATGCCATTCTTTTTTTTGTTTGTTTGTTTTGTGGTTTGTTTTTTTGTTTGTTTGCTTTTTTCCACACAGGGTTTCTCTGTGTAGCCTTGGCTGTCCTGGACTCCCTTTGTAGACCAGGCTGGCCTCGAATTCATAGCGATCCACCTACCTCTGCCTCTCGAGTGCTAGGATTAAAAGCATGCACCACCACGCCTGGCAAAATGTCATTCTTATTTAGAGTCTTGGGGCTCCTAGAATTCCTGGCACCCTGACTCCTATGTGCAGACCTCCCTTCTCTCCGCCTCATTTTATAAGTGCAGTTTTGTTATAAGTGTGCACGGGCCCTGAGGTGTCAAGGACAGATGCTCAAAGGGTATCTGAAGGTGCAAGTGAGATTTCCATAGAGCTATTTCCCATGTACACTGGAGCCTCTTCCAGGTGATGGGACGAGTAGGCCTGCAGACCCTAAGCTTGAGGGCCTTGCTGAGGGTTCCCAGGAGTATACAGAGTGATGGAGGACACTCAGAGTCCCAGGTGAGCCAGTTCTGGTCTCCCTAGACCTGGGTTCAAGTTACCCCACATAAGCCTCTGTTTCATCTCCTGTGAAGTGAGGTTGACGTCAGGACCCACCTCCCAGTGTCCTCGTGAGTTCTGACTGAGGTCATACAGTAGGGTGGCCAGCGGTCAGATCATGGCCACCAAGAGTGCCCAGAGGCCATGCGGGCCTTTGAGAGGCATCAAAGGCCTTGAATCCGCATACCAATTGCCACCCACACAGGCCAACGCCCCCTCCAACCCTGCAGGGGACTAAGGTCATTTGGAATTGGGAGAGGCCAGTGACATGGGGGAAGGCGGGAGCTTGTGTCAGGTGTCAAGACATCAACAGAACCTGTGGAAAGGGAGGAGAGAGGGCCTTTACCACACTCAGATCTCCCCTGAGCATCTTCTCCCGTGGGGGACCTGAAAGCTGAAGGAGACACAAGGATCCCAGCAGCCTTGGCAGGACCACTGAAGTTCCTTGCTTCTCTGGACAGGTCAAGAGACCCGGGCAAAAGACCCAACCCCAAGAGCAGACCCTGACCCATGGCAGGGTCATCAGGGTCACAGTTCAGGGGAACAATGAACCCCTGAGCTGCTTGTCCCTGGGCTGGGGCCAGGGCATAGAACAAGTCACATGAGACCCCTAAAACACCATAGAAGAGGTATCCTAGGTTAATGCAGAGTTGGAGCTAGGGTCCTCCAAGAAAGATATACTTGTTGGAGACACAGCTGAAGGCCCAGGGCCAGGGTCAGTGCTCCCAAACTGCCTGTGGCTTGCACCAAATATGACCCATGGGGCTTCATGGAAAGTTTGTCCATGGAGATGCTCCGTAGGGCATGGGTCTGGTACTAGCTCTCCTTCTTTCTTCAAAAAAGAGACTTACTGGTTTGGGGGTGTGTGTGACACTCCTATCCTGGAGTTGTTCTCTGGGACTTCCTGTGTCCTCCAGTGTCAGAGGAAAGCTGTCCACCTTCCCAGTGGGATATGCAGGAAGGACATGGAGTGGTGGGTGCATAGCCGGTCCTCCCTGGCATGAGGCCTTTGCACGTGCCCTTTGTTCTGACCAGTGGCTCTCACCTCTTCACATTTCACATAGGCTTCCATGCTCCTTCCTGGAGGCCTTGCCTGTCTACCTGGTGAGCCACCCTCTCTCCTAGCTTCATTCTGTCACTGTGACAATCCCTTGACCAAAAGCAGCTCGGGAGAGAAAAGGGATTCCCGGTACAGTTACCGTTGCAGGGGAGTCACAGAGACAGGAGCCTGGGACAGTGGTCACAGCATGTCCACAGTTAAGAACAGAGAGAAACAAACCATCCCTTGCTGCCTTCTTGCTCTTATCAATCCTTCTCCTGTGCAGCACAGCTCAGAAGTTCCCTGTTTAGGGAACGGTGTCACCCACAATGGGCTGGGTCTCCCCACATCAATCGGTAATCAAGACAATCCTCATGGGGTAACCTGACGTAGGCCATCTTCCGGTCAGGCTCCCTTCCCAGGTGATGCTAGGTTGTGGCAAGTTGATATGTAAAGTTAACGATCACACCTTCACTAACTCAGTCTGTCTCCTCATAAGCCAGCAGTGTTTTTCTTCCTCGTCATCGAATCCCAGTGCTCAGTTCAATGCCTAGTGCTTGGTGAGCCTCATACCAGGCACAAAATAGATGAGAGGAGTAAACACCAGGCACATTTTTTCCTTTTTGTTTTTTTTGTTTTTTTGTTTTGTTTTGTTTTGTTTTGTTTTGTTTGAGACACGGTTTCTCGTATATGCCTGGCTGGACTTGCTTTGTAGACCAGGCTAGCCTCGAACTCACAGACATCTGCCTGCCTCTGCCTCTGCGTGTGCCACCACCACCCAACTGCCAGGCACCCTCCTTGCGGCTATACCTTTCAGCCTGGATAGGCCAGATGGGAAGCCCCTGGCCAAAAAAACCCTACCAAGTCCACTCCAGGTAGGAACTTCAGGAGACAGGCAGAGAAGAAGCCAGTGGTCCCAGGGACCTCTGAGCCCAACCACCACAGGGAGGCCAGGATGGGTAGTGTTTGAACTCATAGGTTCTAGGCTAGGGTGTCACAAGTGCTTAATGGAGGACACCTCAGTGGGGGGACATGCAATAACAGTTGAGTGCCAGCTAGTATGTTTTATCTCCCTCTCCCCCCCCCCCCCCGTGTGTGTGTGTGTGTCCTGGGTACTGTTCTTCAGGACAACATCCACCTTGTGTTTTGAGACAGGATCTCTCACTACCTGGAGCTCACAGTCATCCCCCTGTCTCCACCAGCACTGGGATTAAAAGCACATGTGTTTTTCAGGTAGATTCTGAGGATCAAGCTCAGGTCCTCACACTTGGAGTGTAAGCTCTTTCACGAGTGGACTATCTGCAGACTCTCTGTCTTCTTTATTTGCTATGAAACTAAGGTATCTTATAAATTGTGTAAAAGAAAGATACATATTCCAAACACCAATCTAAATGAAAAATGAAAATATCCAGGAATCACAGCAGCCTAAGTGACTATATCAGCCAAGGCTAGGATTAGCTGTGAGTCAAGGGTACCTCCCCAAGAGCAGTGGATCAGACAAGATACAATCTGATTTCACACAAGAAAATTAAGAAATGGGATGGAAGGTTTCTCTGCCATGGAAAAGTGTCCTTACGGTTTCTGAAGGAGGTGTAGTTCCCAGAGAGATGATCCTCGCCACTCAGAGGGGCAGTGAAGCTCTAGCCATCACATCTGAGTGCCAGCAGCGAGATGGATGAAGAAGGAACATGCCGCCCCTTGGGTGTCAAGGAGGAGGTTTTTGGAAGTTGTAATACATTCCATCCTTCCTCTACCCCTCCTTACGCCTCTCCTTTCCGTCTTTTGTTCTTTCCTTCCTTCCCTTCTCCTTCTGTAACATGGCCGCACCTAGCTGCAAGAGAGTCAAGTATAGATGCCATCACACAGGTGAGCTAAGTACCTTCTCCAGTCAACAGTATCTTTGTGTGTGTCCATAGTGGAAAGTCAGGGGGTGATTTTGAAAGGTTACTGTTCCCCCATTGCACTGATATTTGCAGTTTCCCTGGATATTTGGTCAATTTCCCAGGTTCCACTTATTTCAGCCTTCTTCAGCTTCTTGCACCTGGCCGTATCATCTCCTTAGCATAAGCTTCTAGAAGCACAAAGGTCAAGTCCAAGAGTGACTTGATACTGGATATAAACTTGTTTTTGAAGTTTCCCTCCCCACACCATCCTGCAGTGAACAGAGAATGCTGAGGAAATGCCTAGGCTGAGGCACACCCTTGCTGGTTCCTCCAGTACAGTGGAATAGCCCATGATTTTTTTTAACCCAAAGTCCTGCCTGAATCTTTCTGTGGGCTTCCCCAGGGTCTACACCAGTCTTGACAGACTGTCCCCAGTACACAGCTACATTGTGTGGGCCTTCCACAGTGGCCCAAGTATGGTGCTGCTCACTTGCATCTGGAACCCTGGGTATGGAGCTAGGACCAACAGACTGTGGCTGACTACCTGGCCCTCCATCAGCAGGGTAGAGATGCAGCCACCAGGTTGGGATGCTGCTCATGAGCCCTCTTAGAACAGTGCCAGCATCAGGAGTCAGCCCACAGCATCCAACTCACATGGCAAAGAAGCACCCAGGATGCCCACTTAGGGTGACTTTCAGACAAGTAGATGTATAAGTTACTTTTCTGTTGCTGTGATAAAAACATTATGACCAAGGCAACTTATAAAAGAAAGCATTCTATTGGGCTTATGGCTTCAAAGGGCTAGAGTCCATGATGACAGTGAAGGCATGGCTACAGGAACAGCTGAGAGCTCACATTTCAAACTGGATGCCAAAGGGAGGGAGAGTGCTAACTGGGGATGATAGGAGACTTCTGAAAACTTACAGCCCATCCCCCAGTGATACACAAGGCCACACCTTCTAATCCTTCCCAACCACTTCTACCAACTGGGGACCAAATAGTCAAACATATGAGCCAATGGGGGCCACGTTTACTTAAACCACCATCTTTCACTCCCTGGTTCCCATTGGCTCATAGCCATCTCATAATGCGAAATGCATTTACTCCAGCTTCAAATAGTCCTTCACAAACTCAATACTTCTTAAGTCCAAAGTCTAATGTCCCTTCTGAGAGTCAAGACTGCAACCCCCCCACCACACAACAAAAATCAAAAGCAAATGCTGCCAACGCAGTGGCACGGAATATACATTACCATCTAAAAAGGGAGAAACAAAGGCACAGTGAGGAACTATTGGGCCAAAGGCAAGACTAAGATGCAGCAGAACAAACTCTGAATCCCATGGCTTCATGTCTCAGGTAAAAGGGCACTGATGACTTTTCCCTTCTGGCTCTTCTGCCTGCAGGAGACAGCTCTTCTTTGGGCTGGTTCCACTCCCTGTGTGCAGCTCTCCTTGGCAAATGGCTCACGGCTCTGGAACCTCTAACATCTTGGGGGGTATCCAATGCAACTCAGGCTTCCCTTTTGTTACGGGGCAAAATAGTGCAGAGGGACCCCATCTTGTATTCTTCCTGAAGCCATTTCAGGCTGAGCTGTAATTTGATCTCCTTGATGAAGGATCCCATGGAAAATTATCGAACTCCATTCTAAGAACCAAAGCTCAGGATGTTCTAGGAACTTATCTTCGGTTAGAACTGCCTGTTTGTGCCGAACCCTCTCCAGCCAACTGCTTATCTGAGCTTCTGTTAGAACTGCCTGTGTATTGGACCCTGCCTGGAAGGAGCCCTGCACAGCTATCCTCACCACCCCCAACTGCTGTGAAAGTCTCTGGTGCCATCCCTTGGATCCATCACTCCCAAGGCTGCCGAGGACACAACAGGTGAATCATTGCTCAGATTTTGACCCCCTTAAAGATAGGACTGACCCAAGATCATTAACCCAAAACATTTTGTTCATTCTTTTCCCTTTACTCTGTGTGGGGGCAGAAACATACAACCCTCACTGTCCCTGTCTCTGGGCTTGGAAAGGAAGAATGACAGACACAGGGAAGGAGAAGGGCATTCTGACAATAGAAGAGTAGCCCCGTCCCATACGGACCTTTCTTCTTTTATGCTCACTTTTGGAACTTAGTCAAACCACAGGAGGGATGGCTGTGGGGACCTATCTTTTGAGAGAGAAACACAGAAATCCAGTCCTACCCATGCCCTGTGAACATGCCTCCACACTGTCAGGGGCCAGGCAGAGGGGGCAATTCCTGCTGTGCTGAATGAGGCTGTGAAATTGAGGTCTTTGGATGCATGCTGGCAACTATATACATAGAAAGAAGGGTCCCTTCCCAACACCACACAGCAGGGAATGGACTTCCTTCAGACAGAGGAGTGGTGGCGCACACCTTTAATCTCAGCACTCGGGAGGCAGAGGCAGGTAGATCGCTGTGAGTTTGAGGCCAGCCTGGTCTACAATGTGAGTCCAGGACAGCCAAGGCTACACAGAGAAACCCTGTCTCAAAAAACAAAAACAAAAACAAAAGAACCCAAAAAGACTGAGACATGAGTGACAACACGGAGATGACTATGTTCCATAGGACACTAAAAGAACCTGGGAAAAAAGACTATTATGCTATCAAAAGAGACCCAGAGAATAAGTTTACAATAAAAAGGAAGCTACCTCCCCAGGCCCTCAGACCTATGGGTGGCAAAAGAGTCCTCTACCCATCCCGAGGGGCAAGACTCAAGCTGGGGTCCTACAGGGAGCTGGAGCCTGCCTGGTGTCCAGGACTTTTGACTTAGAAGCCTCGCTTCACTTTCAAGCTTGTTCCACTCCCCAGGTCGATTCTTCTCATCGGCTGCAGCAATGCTTTGGGGGGCTACATGGTGGGCATGCACACAGGGTTTAACCAAGTGTGCCTTCTCCAAGGCATTTCAAAACAGTGAGTCCCTCTTTGTGTCCTCATGCACATCCTAGCCCAGGTGCCCTCATGTAACAGGGAAGAAGGGAGAGCATGCGTTAACATGGACCCCAGGCTGCAACAGGAAGAACGAGCCTCACCTATCCTTATTTGGCTCCTGGTTGGAGCTGCTATTGCTGCCGCAGTAGCCGTAGGAACATCAGCCTTTAGTTGTGATACAGCTTTAAGATAACTGAGCAGACGATGTACCAGGACATAGGAATATCAGGAGACTCCATGGCTAAACGAGAGAAACAAGTAGACTCCTTAGCAGGAGTCCTGCAAATTCTAAGAAGGTTTAGATCTTTTCCTCATCAAACAAGGAGGATTATGTATGGCTTTAGGAGAAACCTGCTGTTTCTCTGCCAACCGACCAGGGGTAATTAGGGGAAACCTTGTTATGGTCAGGAAAAATAAAATCTCAAAGAAAGAGAAGAAAGGACGCACAGATCAGAGAATTAGTGTCAGTCTCTGTTTCTCTTGTCCCCATGGCTGACCACTACCTTACTGTCAGCACTGGCCAGACCATTGACTCTTCT
Organism: Acomys russatus; assembly: GCF_903995435.1. Classification (NCBI taxonomy): domain Eukaryota; kingdom Metazoa; phylum Chordata; class Mammalia; order Rodentia; family Muridae; genus Acomys; species Acomys russatus. Next base: position 26,738 of record NW_026131828.1, on the reverse strand, counting down.
CCTGATCTGGCTAATGTGGGTACTCAGCATCCTCAGCGGCATGGCCAACTACATTAGAGAATAAACTCAGTTAAGCCACTGGTCCCTAGGGCTAACTAACCCCCAGAAGAGGACAGGTCAACGATTTGACTCGTGCCCATAGAGGGATGTGACAGGGTGAGACAGTGTGGAGGTTCCTGCATCGTATGTTCTTGGTGAGGCCATTTCAGGTTTAAGTGGAATCTGATCTCCTTGATGGAGAATCCCATGGAAAATTACCCAACTCTATTCTAGGAATCCAAGATCAGGATGTCCTGGCTAGCTTATCTTAGCTTTTGTTAGAACCACCTGTTTGTACAGAGCCCCCTCCAGCTAACTGCTTATCGTAGCTTCTGTCAAACCGCTTGCTTCAAGCTGCTTACTTCTGCAAAGCCCCCTGCAGCTGCCCAGAGAGATGCCAGGATGTGGTTTCTACCTTAAAAACCTTGTGTTTTGGACACTCGAGAGGCCACACCCAGGTCCCTGAACACTTGGGCATGGGCCCAGCCGGCTGGAATAAAGACTTCCAGTTGGCTATAAACTGTGTCTGAGTGATGGTCACCTCTGGTGAGCTCCTCATAATATTTCATAGCTTTACATCATGACTCCCCACGTGTGACCTCAGTGGCTTTCTTTAACATGGAGGAAGATCCCACAGCTGCTCCTTTACTCACGTATTCTTTTATGACTCTGTAAGGAGCATAACTTAAAAGCCATTTTGTGTAACATAAAAAGCCCTTTTGTGTGACTTGGAATGGTGCACGGTATGTGAGATAGAAGTTTGCCACTAGGCAGCTCTGATAAGAGCTAGGCCTCAGAAGTAAGCACCTGGCAGCCCACTGGGCAACTCAGGTGGAGCCTGACCCAGGACAGGCCTTGATATGCTAATGAGCTACCCCAAGGTGGTGTGGACATGCTGTCGAACCAACCCCAGGCTGCGAGCCCTGAGAGCACAGAGCTAGCACCCAGCGAAATAATACAAAAATTGGAAATAATCTCCAGGATCCCGCTGCTGTGTCCCGAGACATGGCTTCTGTAGCTTCTGATTGATACCCATCAGTTAGAGAACTTGAGACTCGGTGTGTGACCCTGGCTTCAGTGACCACTGAACGTCTGGCACCGTTGCTGGGCCCACATAGGGCCACCTGTCAGCCCTAGCTATTGGTTGGCCTACACTCTCAGGAATCTTCTAGGACTTCCATCGGCGCCACCCTCCCAGGCTGTCACAGTTGAAGGGCTTCACCGTGGTGGGTGCAGCTGGAGCCTACAAGCTTCTGAAGCACCCCCCACTTGACAAAATTCTCCAGTGGAACGCTGCAGCAGCGTTTCTGCCCAAACAGCAGATTCCCCACTTGGTGGGTTATCTCTTTAACTTTCATACTGGCGTGATGTTACAAGGAGTGGCCATCTGAATGGACCCAGTGTCATAGCCAGGGTTTCTATCACTGGGACAAAACACCATGACCGAAAAGTAAGTTGGGGAGGAAAGGGTTTATGCAGCTTGCACTTCCACAGTTGTTTTCATCACCAAAGTATCCAGGACAGGAACTTAAGCAGGACAGGAGCCTGGAGGCAGGAGTGGAGGCTATGGAAGGGTGCTGCTTGCTGGCTCACTCAGCCTGCCTTCGTAGAGAACCCAGGACCACCAACCCAGGGATGGCACCACCCACAATGGGCAGGGCCTTCCCCCATTAATGACTAATTAAGAAAATGTAGCTGGGCGTGGTGGCACACATCTTTAATTCCAGCACTCAGGAAGGCAGAGGCAGTTGGATCCCTGTGAGTTTGAAGCCAGCTTGGTCTACAATGAGTCTAGGACAGCCAACACTACCAGAAAAATCCTGTCTCCGGAAAAAGAAAGAAAGCAACGGGGTAGAGGAAGGAAGGAAGAAAATGCCCCACAGGCTTGCCTACAGCTAGTTCTTTTGGAGACATTTTCTCGATTGAGGCTCCCACCTCTCTGATGACTCTAGCTTGTGTCGAATTGACGTAAATCCAGCCAGTAAACCAAGCATACTCAAAACCAAATCTTGTGTGTACACCCTAATACATCCTAACTGCTGGTCGCTTTAGCCCATAGGCCGTGCTCTCTACAGACTCTAAAACCAGAACCATGTGGACATCATTGCCAAGTTCAGCTGCGCATCTGAGATGGAGATGGCTCCCTTGTATGACATTTTTAGCGGCTTTCATTTGCTCCTGGTCCTACAAGTCAAAAGCATAGCACCCCCCCCCCCACTGTGTGTGTGTGTGTGTGTGTGTGTGTGTGTGTGTGTGCGCGCGCGCGAGCGCGCGCACGCGCGTGCGTGCGTGTGGGTGTGTGTGTCTTGCTCTGAGCCCCACTCCCCATATTCTGATACAACCAGGCCTCTTCTCACCCTCCTACCCTCTCAGCACAGCCTTGGCTCCAGGATTACATTCCCTGGAGCTCCTTTTCTCTCCTAACTGGACAGGCTGTGTGTCTTTCTGCCCCACTTGCTCTTTTTCACAGCAGACCTGCATAAGAGTGGCCGCTAATAACCACATGGCCGAGTCACTATCAGGCTGTCTAGAAATCTCCTCTGCCAAACATATTAGTCCATTACTTTTCAAGTTAGCCTCAGGCAAGCTCTTGGACCGTGGGCTGAAACCAGCCTGGTTCTTTTCCCCAATATCACAAGAATGGTCTCTTAGCCCAGTTGTGACTGCAGTTCCTCTCTGCCACCTCTTGAGCAGGCAGGCCTCCGCAGTCCGCCCAGATCTCAGAGCTGCTGTCTTCCAAACTCCTATTAGGATGGCCCTTAAGCCCTGCTTACACCATCTAACCGCTTCCCTAGTCTTAAGCCTCAGCTTCTCCCCCATTCCTCCACACAACAGTAGGAAGAGCCCTGTCCCTGGCACCAGCTTCCGCGTGATTACTTTTCTATTGCTGTGATAAGATACCATGACCAAGACAACTTATAAAAGAAGGACTGTGGTCGGGCTTGTGGCTCCAAAGGGAGAGAGCTCGTGATGGTGGACCAAAGACAGGGCAGCAGGAACAGCTGAGAGTTCACACCTCAAAGCCACAGGCTGGAGGCAGAGAAAGCCAACTCAAAAATGGCAAGGGTTTCTTGAAGCCACAGCCCCCAGGGACATGCCTCCCTCAGCATGGCCACACCTCCTAATCCTTCTCAAACAGTTCCACCAAGTACCTGAACATATGAGCCCATGAGGCCCATTCTTATCAGCTCACCTGTTCCTGGGAAGCGGTGTCAAAAAAACATTTTCCTGCTTCTTTAAGAAGGTGGCCTACAATACCTGTGCTATGTCCTTGCTTGTTACTCTCTCATGATTGGCATGCCAATCCTAACTGGACCCTGTGTTTTATTTGGCTGCCCTTGCCACCTCTGGAAACCATAAGCCCTGTGTGTGTGTGTGTGGCGGGGGTTGGGAGGATTGTGGGGAGAGAAAAACAGCCCGTGTTCAAATCCTAGCTTTACTTCTGTATGCTGAAGGGTTTAGGGCAAGTTCCTTAACCTCTCTGCTCCTATTTTTTCATCCACAGACGTGACGGTGATAGACATGAGCTCTCAGAATACTGAACAGGCCAGCTCTGCAACCTTCCTCTACTTGGCCCTGTATAAACGACAGTGGTTCAAACAGCTTAAAAGTGATGACATCTTTCTACTATGTACTTTGTATTGTTTCATTCAAAACTATAATTCAAAAAAATGACAATACAATAACTTGACATTCTGTGTTTGTACTGTGTATGTTTGATTGCTCACTGACTCCTGTGAGACTGCTCTGTGAAAACTGTAACCACCACAAACCCCCGTTTTAAAAAAATGTATATATGCTAGATGCTTGGCTACAAACTACACTCAGACAAAGACTTGTCTGTGTGTCACTTTGCCTATTTCTGTTCACCGACACTCCAAAAACCCTCAATCCCAAAGACCTAACCCCGACTGAGCTAGTAGTCTGTAACACATAGAAGGACCTCAAGAGCTCGCCTGGCCAACGCACCTAACCTAACTCACAAGCTTATGATTCAATGAAAGCCCCTGACTCAAAAAGTAAGGTGGAACATTACAGAGGAAGTCACCCAGCACTAACCCCTGGCCTCAATATGCTCACCTGCACCCTTTCACACACAATATACAAAAGAGGGGGGAAGGAGGAGAGGGGGGAGGAGAGGGAGGAGAGAGGAGAGAGGAGAGAGAGAGAGAGAGGAGAGAGAGAGAGAGAGAAGAGAAGAAGAAGAAGAAGAAGAAGAAGAAGAAGAAGAAGAAGAAGAAGAAGAAGAAGAAGAAGAAGAAGAAGAAGAAGAAGAAGGAAAGAGGAAACACAGAGTCAGGTATAGTGGTGGCACATACCTGTAATTCCAGCACTAAGGAAGTGGATGCAGGGGGATAATCAAGGCTAGTCTTGGCTACACAGTGAGACCTGCCTAAAAAAAAATTAGTAGCTGTCAACTGGTAAGAATTCACGAATTCAATGGTCATCAATAGTGTAAAAATGCTATCATTAGCTGTGTGTGTTGGTGACAGATGTTTATAGTCTCAGCATTTGGTAAGGCTAAAGCAAGAAGATCATGAGTTGGAGTGCCAGTTTGTGGCTACATAGTGGGACCTATCTCCAGTAATAACAAACTACTATTGCATTGATAAGATATGTAGCTTGAAAGAAGGAAATCAACACTGAGGAAAAATATAAAATCAGGGAATTGGAGAGACGGCTCAGTGGTTAAAAGCCCTGGCAGCTCTTCCACAAGACTTGAGTTCCCAGCACTCTCATGGAGGCTCACAATGCCTGTAATTCCAGTTCCAGGGGAGCTGACACCTTTTATGACCTCTGTTGACACTGGATACACATGGTGCACATACATGAATGCAGGCAAAGCACTCAAAGACACAAAAAAAAAAATTAAATCTAACACACACCACAACTCAGATGAAAATGGTGAGGAATTTGGTTTCTAATATCTGTTCTCTTCAGCATTTGTATGGAGATGCTTATTCTATGTATGCATTAAATGTACCATGAAAAATTATAAGTTAATCTCCAAGGAAGAAAACTCACTGTAGAACTTCTAAGAGAGTAAGAGGTGAAAAGGGAACAAGTTCGGGAGTCAGAGGTAGGAGGATTGATGTGAGTTCAAGGGTGAGCCTGGTCTACAGAGTGAGTCCAGGACCATCCGAAGCTACACAGAGAAACCACCTGTCTCGAACCCCACCCCCCCCCCAAAAAAAAAGAAGAAAAAAGGAAAAGAAAAGAGGAAACAAGTAAAAACACATTCATCTAACACAAAAGGAAAAAAAAACAACAACAACAAAGGAAAGAAGTCAAGAAGGAAGCCCAAAATGATGAGAGTGTACACCGCTTACTACAACAAATGTAAATGAAATAAAAACTACTTAAATGTGAAAGTCCTAAAAACTAACTGGAAAGGAACCAAACTGCCAGCTGTGGTGACAGACACATGCCAGAAGAAATCTTAGCACTCAGGTGAGGCAGGAAGGTTCCTGAGTCCAAGGTCAGTGAGACTCAATAGTGAGCTCCTGATTCAAGGAGAAAACAACCCAGACTTGATTATGCACTCCCTATAACACCAGCGCTGGGAGTGGAGGCAGGAGGATTAAAGGGGTGAAAGTCCGCCTTTGTTAAATGAGACTCTGACTCAAACAAAACATCAAACTTAATCATGAAATAAACAAGAAACCTCAGTTTCTGTTCTGCTCACAAGAGTACAACACGGGGCGTGGGAGAAGGAAGATGCAAATACGCACCAAGTCACAAACATCAAACTATTTCTTTAGCTATGTTACTGTCTAAACAACTTTGTCCACACTGCACCCTTCATCTTAACCACAGTGCACCCTCCATCTTGTCCACACTGTACCCTCCATATTCTTGTCCATACTGCACCCTTCCTCTTGTCCACACTGCACCCTCCCTCTTGTCCACACTGCACCCTCCATCTCGTCCACACTGCACCCTCCATCTCGTCCACACTGCACCCTCCATCTCTTCCACACTGCACCCTCCCTCTTGTCCACACTGCACCCTCCCTCTTGTCCACACTGCACCCTCCCTTTGTCCACACTGCACCCTCCATCTCGTCCACACTGCACCCTCCATCTCGTCCACTGCCCTCCCTTGTCCACACTGCACCCTCACTCTTCCACACTGCACCCTCCCTCTTGTCCACACTGCACCCTTCATCTTGTCACACTGCACCTCCCTCTTGTCCACACTGCACCCTCCCTCTTGTCCACACGCACCCTCCCTCTGTCCACACTGCACCCTCCATCTCGTCCACACTGCACCCTCCATCTTGTCCACACTGCACCCTCCTCTTGTCCCACTGCACCCTCCCTCTTGTCCCACTGCACCCTTCCTCTTGTCCACACTGCACCCTCCATCTTGTTCACACTGCACCTTTTATCTTGTTTACTCTGCACCTTCCATGTTGTCCACTCTGCATCTTTTGTCTACTCTGCATCCTCCATCTTGCTTATTCTTCACTTTGCATTTTGCCCATACCACACACCCTCCATTTTGTCCTCTCTGCATCCTACACCTTGTCTACTGAGTACCTTCCATCTTCCACAGTGCATTCTCATTTTGTCTATACTGCACGCTCCATTCTGTTCGTATCACACCCTTCATCTGTCTACACTGTGCCCTCTATCTTGTCTACTCTTCATCCTCTATCTCGTCCACCCTGCACCTCTCCACTGTCTGCACTACATCTCCATCTTGTGCTTTCAACATCATCTCACCTCTTACAGCCCTGGATTACCTCCCATCAACATATGTAAGACAAAATGGGCAAGAAAGGAAAGTGACCATCTTTTGTCTCCCTAAAGAGGGTATAGGTTGAGTTGCATACCCCTGAAATATTATTTCAGCCAGCCAAGGTGCCCAATTAGCATATCAAAGCAACCTGGCCTCCGGGTTCTCCCAGCATCCCTCAGTACCTACCTGTTACAGGGTATGACCCTGAACTCTCCAGCCCAGGGGATGGGCTGCCCTTCCCCCCCAAGACTCTTCCCTATATAATCAGGACACTTTGGTTTTTGCCCCTTTGTATCTTTGGCCTTCTGGATGCTGTACCTCATTCCCTTCTCTTCTCTCCTCCCCCTTTCCTCCCCCACATGGTCCAGGTCAGTCTGGTCATGACCACTCCGGACTCTCCCGGATGTGTCTGCCTCTGACTGTGTCTCTCTTACCTATAATAAACTTTCTCCTCCACCAAACCTAGGAGCAGTCATGTCCTTTTCTTTCCCTTAGTCTTCTGTCAAGCTGACACACAAACTAGAGTTATCTGAAGGGAGGGAACCTTCATTGAGACAATAGCTCCATAATATCTGGCGTAAGGCATTTTCCTAATTAGTTGATGAGGGGCAGCCCATTGTGGGTGGTTCCATCCCTGGCTGGTGATCCTAGGTTCTATAAGAAAGCAGGTTCAACAAACTATGAGAAGCAGGCCAGAAAGCAGCATCCTCCATGGTCTCTGCATCAGTTCCTGCCTCTAGGTCCCTGCCCTGCTTGAGTTTCCTGTCCTGACTTCCTTGGTGATGAACAGCAATGCAGAAGTGTAAGCCGAATAAACCCTCTCCTCCCCAACTTGCTTTTTGTGCCATGGCGTTTCATTGTAGTAATAGGAATCCTAAAACAGGTGGGTTCCTGTTAATTAAGATGTTTAAGATGAGACCATCCAGGTAGGCCTAATCTATTGTGAGCACGGCCCCTGTTAGGAGACCAGACACAGACATATGGAGGACGGCATGGAAACACAGACAGAAGAAACTGTCTGCAAGCCATGGGAGAAAGACTTTGGAAGGACCCGGGCCCTGGAACACTCTCCAGCCCTCCAGGAGGGGGACAGTAGACCATCTGTGTGAAAAGCTCCCAGGTGTCGCACTTTCCTTGGGATCCAAGGAAAAAGAGCCTCAGCCACAAGGCCTGATACCTTAGGGAGGAACAAATTCTCTAGGACGCTGGGCCTAGCCAGGGCCTGGTGAGCTGGTGACCGAGCTGGTCAGGACCTGATCCCCCTGGGCCCACGCCCATTAGGGGACATGGATGGACCAGCTGCAGCATGCATGACCCCTGGGCGTGACTGGAAGTGATGCTCTGGAAGGATGGAGACTCCATCTGCCACCTGCTTGTCCAGCCACCCCCTTCTGTCCCTTGCAGCAGTGTCCTCTTGGCAGCCCCACTGCCCAGGCCAGGTCCATTTCAGGCCATAGGCCTAATAATCCCTAACCGGCAGTGCTGAGCAGTGATGGGAGCAGGATCTTCCCGTGCCTCCAGCCTGCTTCTCCTCTGCCTTTCAGCAACCCAGTTGGACCACTGAGAGCTGACTTTTCCCACACTCCTTCCCACACTCTCTGACTCTCTGGCTGCAATAGTGGACCGAGGCCCCTGACCACCTCCAGGTCTCCAGAATGTCCTGCCATCTGATCCCCAGACACCATAGCATCCTCTCTGCCAGCCATCCCTCCCACTGAACAGCACAGCCAGAAGCACAGTCCAGGTCCAATCTGTTGCCTGCACCCCGACCTCCCACCCCGATGAAGTAATGTCCTGTGGAGGCCATGCAGAAAGGGTGGGGTGCATCTGACCCTAGGGAGTTTTGTGTCGTCAGGCTTGCTCCCAGATACTGCTGGGATTAAATCTGGCTAAGGCTGAGGGCCACACTAGGAACTGACAGTGCCTAAGGGCCTTAGGCAGGCTGGTCAGCCCAACCCATCTCTCCAACTGTACTGAGAGTGGTCAACCTATTGACTAGAGAGAGTCCCCAGGGCTTTGTCCCAGTGCCACCCAATGCAAGGGCAAGAGGTTAAATTAGATTCAAGTCATTCTACTGTGGCTGAGCCTGGGGAAGGGTGAAGAGGGACTGCAGCTAGCGGCAAGGGGGACACTTTGCTCGCAGCCTGTCTAAGCAGGGGCAGTAGCCTAGCCCAGGAAGTGTGGTGGCACTTGGAGGTCGACAGACATCTAAAGTCCTAAGCTCCTCCCTACTTACATCATCAGGCAGCCCTCTGTGAACTCAGTAAGGACACAGGGTCTTACCGGCTGAGATGGCCTGGAGCCTTTGGGTCAGCTGTGGTATGGGAAACTGAGGCCGAACGTGGAGGAACATGCTCAGAGGCACCAGAAGAGTCAAAGAACAAGAGCCAGCCCGGCTAGCTCTGATCCTGGCCTTTCCTTCACTCTTGACTCTCACATGAATCCTTCCCTGATGACACTCGCTCATTCATTACCTTGCTCAATCCTTCAGTCACTCATTCATTTCCTCAGTCACTCCTCACTTATTCAATTGCTCATTCCTTGGTCACTCACTCACCCCTCTCTCCTTCACTCACTCACTCCTCACTCACTCACTCACTACTCACTCACTCACTCCTCACTCACTACTCACCCACTCACTCACTCCTCACTCACTCACCCACTCCTCACTCACTCACTACTCACTCACTCACTCACTCACACTCACGCACTCCTCACTCACTACTCACTCACTCACCACTCTCACTCACTCACTCACACCCTCACTCCTCATCACTCACTCACTCACTCCTCACTCATCACTCACTCCTCACTCACTCACTATCACTCACTCACTCCTCACTCACTACTCACTCACGCACTCACCATACTCACTCACGCGCACTCGCGCACGCACGTACCTACGCACTGCACGCACGCACGCCGCACCGCACGCCACTCCGCCACTCACATCACTCACTCACTCCTCACGCACTTCACTCCTCACTCACTCACTCACTACTCACTCACTCACTCCTCACCTCACTCACTCCTCCACGCACTCACTACCTCACGTCACTCACTACTCACTCACTCACTCCTTCACTCACTCCTCACTCACTCACTCACTCACTCTTCACTCACTCACTCATTCACTCCACTCACTCACTCACTTCATATCACTCACTCACTCACTACTCACTCACTCCTCACTCACTCCACTCACTCACTCGTTGACATGCCCATCCTCCAGTCACTTGTTCATCACCCACTTGCTGGTTTTTTCAGTCTCTCCTTTTCTAACTTGCATGCTTACCCATCATCCCGATCCTTCAGTCCGAGAAGACCCCTTTTCTATGTAAACAATTTTCTGAGGGGGGCTGAGCGGAGCAGAATGGACCCTTAGAAGCCAACAGAGAAAGGAAAAGAGGGTAGAAAGAGTGGAACAGGCAGGCCAACTGCAACATATGCAACTACCATGCCACACACAGCCCTCGCTCCTGCTAGTCCCCGTTCCCTCCCCCTCAGAAGTCCACTCAGGGCCTACCAAGGGGAAAAAAAGGCAGGGAGGACCCAGCTTCTTCTCTGGGTAGCTTTGGACCCAATACACCCCCTTTCATGTGCCCAAAACACACCCTTTATGTATCTAAATATGGCCACATACAACACCCAAGGGTGTCACAGGCATGTGGCTTCCTGCTGGGTGTGAGCTATGATGGACTCCAAGGGAAAGAAACCAACTTGCATTAAAACTGGAAAGTTACTAGCTATGGTGGCACACACCTTTAATCCCAGTACTCAGAAGGCAGAGGCAGGTGGGTCTCTGTGAGTTCAAGGCCAGCCTGGTCTACATTGTGAGTTCTAAACTAGCCAGGGATACATAGTAAGACCTTGTCTTAAATTGAGAGAGAGAGAGAGAGAGAGAGAGAGAGAGAGAGAGAGCAAGGAGGGGGGGAAGAGAGCACAAGAGAGAGTAAAACATAGAAAGTACCAGCACTGTGGAAACAAACTGCATTGCCTCCACCACAGGGTCTAGGGTGACTCCACAGAGTCCCCAACATTTGAGCTGGGCTTGGATCTCCCCCTCTCACCTGAGCTTATGTGGCACACCTTTGGGCAAGTGGGTCTCGTGCTGTGTGCTCCTACTCATCTGGCAGAACAAAACAAAATCCCTCCTCAGAAGCAATGCTTTCCACACTCTGTGGTCCACCCTATGTGTAGTAGGTACCTGGGATACATGGGCTGGAATGAGAGGAAGCTCCTGCTGCTGTTGCTGTGGCACAGGGGATGATGCTGGACGTGTTGGTGGTACTAACAATGCTGAGGATGCTGAAGATGACGCTGGAGATAATGGGCCAGATGCTAGGGATGCTGGAGAGGCCAGTGGAGATGCTGAAGGTGGTGAAAGAGCAGTAAGTGGGGAATAGTTAACACGTATACAGTAGGTACTCAATAACTGAGTTCCCGTCTATCTAAAGAGACTCCCATGTTCTTCTCACATGATACTGAGCAATAGAAATATCCCAGCTAACCGGAAAGAGCCATGCCTAAAGGGCTTTGCAAGGAGGCTGTGTGACAGCCAGGCTGCAGACCTGAGTTCTTTCTGCTACTGCCATGGAACCTCAGTTGGGCCTCAGTTTCCCTCATCCCTGTTATATACATAATCATAGTGTTTTATATGCTGCTGACAGTTAGGGAATCAGCAAGGTGGATTGACATGAAGACCGCCCCCCAAGTAGATGCCCAACACATCCAATCTTGGAACTTCCCCAACGGTCCTGATCGGAGGCCAGAGGCCAGTTAAGCCACACCCCCTCAAGCCATGGAGGGTCTGTGTGTGGACTGTCCAGGTCACTCACTGTCTCAAACCCCGGCCACTGCCTGCACTGGGAGGACCCAGAGCTCAGAAGGCAGGCATGGCTGAGCCACACTGTGAACATACTGGCTGCAGGTCTCTGTGCTCCTGGCTTTCCTTACCTGCCAGACTCGACCCCAGAGGCTGTACTGACTGCTAGGGAGGCATCACCCTGTTCTGGCCTACCAAACACAGACACCATTTGTCTCTGTAGCCAAGAGCGTCTGGCTGGCTCCCTCACGCCAGCCGCAGCTTGTTCCCGTGGAGGCGGCCCATCTGGGCCTCTGTGTCTGGACTCAGTCTGGACTCAGGGACCTAGAGATGCTGCCTCTGTGTGCCTGTTTATTTGTCTTTCCAGTGCACTCAGGGACCCTGGGCAGCTCTGCCTGGAACCAGGGCTGTGAGGGGATGAATTTTGGTCAGCCAGGGGACAGACCATACTCAGATCTGCAGACAAGACCACAGGCTTCAGCCTCTGCCCTGCCCTGAGACCATCCCAGAATGGCCACTGCTGGGAATGATGTCTGGGAAGGCTGAACAGCCCTGGGCACATTCCAGCAATATTGAAGCCTGTTGCTTCCAGGCTATCCCACTTGCCCACAGGAATTGCACCCCGGAGGAGCAGGGTGCCTCGGACAGTCCCAGAGTCCTCCACAACTGGTCAATCCAGGAAGGTTGGGGGCTGTCACGATACTTGGGCTTGAAGGCACCAGGCTTCATATCTCATGGGGAGCTACCCAGAGAGACAGAAGTGCCAGGGCCACAGATGGCCAACTACCATCCTACAATCTGAAGCTGCGAGACAGGTAGCTTAGAATACTCAGCCACGTCCCTGGCAGCAAAAGGGTTTGGGATTCCCAGTTTGAGATGGCTTTAAATTATGCCTATCCAAAACCATCACACTGAGGGCTGCATGTGTTCTCGGAGCTCCCATGGGTGGTCTCAGAGACAACAGCAGCATCAAACATGCTCCTCATTCCAAGCCTCACCCAGAAGAGCCCAGCTCTGGAGAAGTGGAACACAGATCTGCCTCAATGCAGGGGGTGCATCAGAAGGACCCTCGAGAGAAGAGGCAGCCTTAGGCTGTCAGTAGCAACAACCAGAAGGTCCAACCAAGGCCACAGAAGTCCTTGGCCTTCTCCTAAAGGAACGGGATGGGTTCATAGCTGCCACAGCCAAAGACTAAAAGTGTTCTCTAAAAATTAGGGTTGTTGACAGCCAGGACGGTAAATGGCTCCAGGGGCCTCAAGGTGGGAGAACTGCTGGGCTGGGCCAGATTCAGGGAGCAGTCACCCTTGATATGCTAGGGAGAGAAGGACAGGGGTCTGATCACTGGGGACAGTAGAGGATTCTGTGGATGTACCCAGGAGAGCCCTGGACCCTTCATTCTAGACCCTGGGTCCCGGGTGCTGCATGGATGAGTAAGGCAGGTCTAACAGTCTGGCTCCCTACACAGTGGCTCCTTTAGGGCTGCCTAGGGGAATTCGCCCCTGGAAGGCTTTAGGCCAAGTAAGTTTGGTGTTGACGAGTTGGGTAGATAGATAACAAGTGACCATTCAATAGAGGAAGATTTGTCCCTCCCCTCTGGACAAGTCTGTGGAACTACCAACCCACCAAGTGGACATTCTGGAGGTGCCAGTCACAGAGGGTGAGCTGAGGGCACAGCTCACAAAAAATCTTCCCAAAGGCCTGATGTTTAACCCAACAGTGGCTGAGGCTCCAAGTTTAAGCTCCAGCTCCAGCCAGCCCATTCTAGGACCTTCTGTCTGAGGGTGACCACGTGACCACCTTGCCTGGGATCTCCGATGCAGGGTCTGAGGGCAATGAGTCAGGCAGGGACAGCTTCAGAGCTTCTGGCCGTGACCTTTCAGCTCCACATTTCCATGAACTAAAAGCTTGGTGAGTTACAGTATGACACTCGCAGAGGGACTAAAGCAGAATGTCTGCCACTCTGGGGTACCACTTGCTAAAACCTTAGGACATGGGGCAGAGGAGGGGAGGGAGGACATAGTTCAGTCAATAAACACAAACATGAGGACCTGAGTTTGGTCCCCAGACCCCACGAGAAAAGCCAGGCAGAATGGCCTGCACTTTCGATGCCGGAACTGGAGAGGAGGGGACAAGAGGGTCCCTGAGGCTCTCTAGGCACCCAATGTGGCTTAGTGACAAGCTCCAGGCTAGTGAGGGGCCCTGCCTCAAAACACAAGGTGGACAATGTCTGAGGAACACTATCCATAGTTGACCTCTGGTGCACACACACACACGTGCACACTTACCTCTATGACATGTTTTTGCAGGCTCTGCTAAAGCTGGGCACATAATAACCCAGACCCGGTAGTCTGTTTGGGTATATTCCCTGAACAAATCTTCATTCATGTTCATCCAAAGACACACACTTAGTTCCTTCTGATGGCATTATGTATAGCAGATGCTACTCAAAGGCCCATTGTCAACAGAGGGAGCAAATGATGTGTGTGTGCACCAGGAGATTGTTGCTTTAGTTTTCTTGGGACAGGGTTTTACTATGTAACCCTGGCTGGCCTTGAACTCACAGAGATACACCCGCCTCCCGACTGCTGGCTTTGAAGTTGTGCTCCACATCAGCTGGATGTGCTGTGGAGCATTATGCAACAGAGAGAACAGTCAAGGCTGCATGCAGCAACACGGAGGAATCTCACCTCCATGGGCTCAGAAGAGAAGTGAAGCCAGACACACAGACATGGCCACCATGTGTTGAAATCAGAAATCTGTCCATGGGGTTGCAAGAAGGTACCTAGCATGGCCTGGGGGTGCTAGGAAAGGGGGAGCTGTCCAATCACTGGCTACGCTCTGGGTCTCGGTCTTGGTATGAGGCACACACGGGTACCGAGTAGGATGGTATAATCTGTGAGTTGACCATGACTTGCTTGCTGCAGTGGGAGCTAGAATTATCTTTGGTGACCCATGCCAGATCACAACTCACTGTAACAAGAAACCCTCTTGCAAGCCAAATGTACAGAGACCACTCAAAGGCACAATGCCCTCGGGCCCTCTGGGAATGGTCTTGTTGACCTAGCCACAAGACCACAGCCAGCTTTGGAGACCATTTCCGAGCAGGTGTGGATATGCTGGTCACAATCTTGTTGACCTTGGTGAATCACACCTCTATCTAAACGCACACGGACCGGGGCTTGGCTCTTGACTCATTCAGTAAGAGCAGGGGCTGCCTGTTGGCCAGGTTCAGTGAATCCTGAACAGATAGTTCACTGATGCTCTGGGCTGGTCATGGTCTGAAAGCTACGTGTGACATACTTCCGATTTAATCTACACCACTAATGTTTCCTCGGGCACTTGCCAAAGTCTAGACAATCAACAGAGCTGTCATCAATGCGTGGCAGCTCCCACAGTGTAAGTACTCAGGAGAGAGCTGTCTTCACCGTGCACACAGGGGACAGGCAGTGACCAGGTACATTGGGTAGGAAACAGCGCAGGGCGACTGGAGAGTGTGGTGTTGTGACTGTGGCACTCACATTCCAAGCAAATAAATGACCTTGTGATTTTGGGTACTTTAATTGTCAAGAGCTGTCATTAGCCATTGTCAAACTGCTCCTGTTGCTTCCACATGCAGCTCCTGAGAGCAGTGTGACCACTGGGCAGGTTTTATCCCACTCTTCCACCTCCTCAACAGTCTTCAGGGTTTGGGGGGCCAAACAATGGCTGCTATGTCCTACCCACCACACACACCAGGAGATAAGCCAGGGAACAGTGAACTTGGCAGGGTGGGGGTGGAGGTGAGGGAAACCTTACCAGGTGGGATTGGAAGACCAGAGCGTAGACATCTCTGACTGAACAGGGCTGGTCTCTTGCTGTCCTTGCCTACCAGTGTCATCCATCTTTCCAGGAAACTAGGATGCTGCAAATGACATGGCCTTACAGCTGAGCTGACCTGTGTCCCTGTCCCTCTTTAATCCAAGACTAAGCCTTCCCCACAGAGGAGGATCCAACTGGCCCCTTTCTTCCTCATTTTCCATGCATGACACACAGGGACAAGATAGTCATTTGGTGCAGCTATGAGGCTCACGTGGTAGGAAGGGCAGAGAGCCAGGCACTGAACGGATAAGAGCAGGGAGGCAGGAAGACACAGCATTTGGACAGACAAACAAACAGAGCCTATGACTAGGAACAGAGATGGTGGCCCTGCCCGGGCTCCATCCACATCACCCAGACCTCTGAGTCTCTGGGGCTCCCTGGAGTGTTAGACTTCCAACAGATGGAGAGCATGCTTTGTTCAGATCTTTGGGAAAGACAAGGGAGCCAGGCCCCGAAGTGGTGGGTCACCCCTGTGCGTGGGCAAAGTTTATTCTGCTTTGAAGATGAGATCTTCCCAGAGACCTGTCTGGGCAGGACCTGGGTGTTCACCCCTCCCTTCCTGCCCCTCACCTCTTTCTGTGCTGGGAGTGGTGGGAGTGTGGACAGTTAGCACCAAAGGAATAGGAGATGGGGGGTGGCTAGTTTCTTGGAAGGCTGATACGCAGGAAATGAGGGTCTGTCCTATAAAAGCAAAGGATGTTGGGACATCCACATGTAACTTAGTAACTGAGGTCCAAAGAAGAGTTCAGCTGGCCATGTCTCCCAGCATACCCAGGGACAAGTAATCAAGAAATACTTTGGGACTAAGTAGGGCTAGGGCATGGTTTAGGGGAGCCCCAGGAGTCTTGGGGAGATGGCTGGCAGGATAGGCTCTCACACCATCCTACACACAGGCCCCTTGTTCTGAGGACTATGTGCCTGACACAGTGGCGAGCCCTTCACAGTTTATGTAATAAGTGCCAGATCCCTTGATAATTGCTGGCTCTCAAAAGTCAACCTGATGAAAGGCTTCCTCAGACAGGGTGGCAGTCTGTGGCACTGTTCTGAGTGCCCCGAGGTGCCTGTGGGGTGGCTGTCTGTTCCACTGTTCTGAGATGAGATTGACGCATGCCTGCTCAGGCCAGTGCTGATCAAGAGGCACCCCGAGACTAGAGAGGGCTCAGCTGGTGCAATCACAGCACCGGAAATTACAGGTCAGAGTTAGCCAGGACACCATGAGGAGGAAGAATGAATGGAGACCTCACAGTTTCCTCACATGACAAGCACAAGCCATACCCCCCCAGGAGGTGAGACCTGAGGGAGCTGACACGAAAGTGTAGTAACAACCCAACACAGGACCCTCTGCTCCAACACAATGTCCCTGCCACCGAAACCTCAAGGGTGACAACAGCATGAGTGACTGCAATAAACCCAACCCTCAGGGTGTGAATCTCAACCCACCCGGGGCACCAGCCTGGCACCTTCTCCCTTCACTCCTGTTATCACCACGTATGGAACACCTGTGGTATGCTCAGTTGTAGGAATATGGAGGTGAATAACTAAAGAGGCTAAAGGCTTGAACCCAATATGTAGCAAAGAATGCAATAAAAAAATTAATTAAATTGAAAAGCCATCTGTCCAGGTAAGAGGTGGGCAGCACTGTGGAGGGATGAAAGAAGCTGACTTAGAATTCTCCCTCCAGGCCATAATTCCAGAGGACAATGTCCCAAGGGAGGAAGGAATTAAATGGGCAGCTGTGCAAAGGCCCTGGGGTAGGCAAGAATGTGATTCATTACAGAACATGCAGGAAGGGCAGTGTTGATGGCAATTATGGGAGGCCAGGGGACATGTAGGTCTGAGGGAGTGCGTGTCCCTTCATGCTATCTATGAGAGCCCTTTCCTGGATGAACCACAAGCAATGGCAGAGCCCTCCCTCATGGTCCATGAACCTACTCCGGTCCAAGTGTGGCCTGACATCCGAGGGGAAGGTAGGTTTAGGAAATCCACCAATCCCTGCCACTTGTGAAGTTGCCCCAGAAAGTTGACCCCGGTCCAGATCCCCACTTTGGATGCCAGCAGGATCCAGTAGGCTCAACCAGCTTCCTAGGGGCCAAAACTTTGAGAATCAGGGGTAGTGGGAGCAGATATAATATTGCAAAAATCAAAAGTAAAGAGGGGAGAGTCAGGCCTGCTGTCAGACAGGGAGTCCACCTGAATTCAGCCTGAGGGGTCTTGAGGGCCGGGGAAAGAAGCAGCCTGAGCTCAGGGCAAGTCACAGGGTCCTGTGCCATCCTCAGAGCTGGCAGTGGGTATGGGGCAACAAGGAGGCCTAGGGTGAGCTAAGTAGACTGCAGAGCATGAGGAAAGAGCAGGAGGATGCTGTCATGAGTGCCTCAGCAGTGCCCAGATGCGGGTGAGACTTTGGGCTAGGGTGTAGCTGTAGCATGGTTGGGAGGCTAGGGTGCCCTGCCTGATGGCCATGCCAGCTTTCACGTGCCCACAGGAGGCCTGGCACTGGCAAGGCCGAGCAGGCTGTGTGCCACAAGGACATGTTTAAATTATAGGGTGTGGGCGTTTCTCCTTTTCTCTTCTCTGCCCAGCATTCCTGAGGCCAGGCTTGGGTTTGGTAACCAAGCAGCAAGGGGCTGGAGGGCACCCACCCACATGCTGGCAGGCATCCTTGGATGTCTCTGGCTCCTCCCCCTAACAGCAATTAAGCAAGTCTCAACTGGTTAGTTTGGTTAGCAGCAAGGCACGTGGATGGCAGTGCCTGCCTCGGGTTGTTTTGGGTGGTGCGAGTGCATGTGGGTGTTATGACCACGTGTGCGAGTGCATGCGGGCATGCTCGCAAGTTGGTAGTCTGTGTACACCACGAGTGCCTGTGTGGGGTCGTGAATACATGTGAGAGCATGTGAGTACCAGGGCCGCTGTGAGCATCTATCTGTGTGGGGTCTGTTTACAGGTCTGTGTCTCGGTATCCCTGATCCATTCCGGGCTGAAGAATGAAAGCCATGGGTGGAGTGAGGTGGGAGAGCTGTGGGGAGGTACTGGCAGAACCTTCTAGCATGCAGGCCTTCTAAATGGAGCCATCCTTGGTAGTGGAGGTAAGCTCCCTGCTAGGCCTCAGCTGTGTGGATCCCTGAGCACCTCTGATTGCCCCGTGACTCTCACTTGTCCCCCTACTCTATATACAGGCACCTGGCCTCACAGCCCAGGTGGTGGGACCCTGGATCCAACACAGCCCGTGTCTCTCTCACTAACACTGCTGTCCCTGGTCTGGCATCTTCCTCCACATCTTCCTGTCTAGTGCTGGTGTGTGGCCACAAAGCAACTGGCTCATAATTTTGGGGGATTAGAGGTATCTAGCTCTCAGCCTCCAGTTTGAGCGTACACATGTACATGTGTAAACGTTTATGTGCACGCACATGTGAAAGCCAGAGGTCCACATCTGTGCCTTTCTCCGTCAGTCTCCAGAGGAATTTTTGAGGCAGGGTCTTCCTCTAACTGGTTAGACTGGCCTCAGGAGCCCTCCTGTCTCCCATGCCCCAGTGCTGGGATGTCATGCCTCACTTCTTCTTCGTGGGCACTGGAGAGCAAATTCAGGACCCTGTGTTCACACACCAAGCACTTTCCTTGCTGAGCCATCTCCCCAGCACAGCCCTGCCCTTTTTCATATTTATGTTTCTGTCTATGCGACAATGCACGTCCATTTTTAAGTGGTGGCAAAATGGACACAAAATGCTACTATCTTAACGGTTTTTCCTCGGACATCCTCAGGACAGCACAGCCATCACTGCCATCCCACTCTCTTAACTCTCTCATCTTCCCAACTTAAAGCTGTCTCCAATGAACCACCAACTCCCCCTCCCAGCCCCAGTTTCCTTCTCTCTCCCTGTGCATTTGTTATTCTGGGCACCTGGAAAAGGCAGAATCCCACATGACGTGCCCTACCTCTGCTGTCGTTCTCTCAGTGTCATGTGCTCAGTGTCCACCTGTGTTGTAGCTTGTGTCAGATTGTCCTTCCTAAGGCTGACCTATGCTCCACTAGATGACGGACCAAGTTTTTCTCATCCACTCCTCTATTAAGAAACATTTGGGCTGTTTCCAACCTTGGGCTACTGTGGGTTAAACGCCCATGTGTGCGTGCATGCACAGACATCCAGAAGAGTTGCCATGCTGGGTCATCTGCACAGCATTCTGGAAGCTTTTGGAACACCTTAAAAAGTCTTTGCACATCAACCAGAGGAACTTTCATCTGGTTCCTCCCTGCCCCCCCCCCCGGCACCCTCCCTCCCCCACCCCACCCCCCCGCCATCTGTCCTTTTCTTTGGTATTCAGTTTTGTTTGTTTTGAGACAAGGTTTCTCTGTGTAGTCTTGGCCATCCTGGAGCTCTCTTTGTAGACCAGGCTGGCTTCGAACTCAAAGATCCACCTGTGCCACCACTGCCCAGCGTCTTTGGTTTTCTTTCTTGTTGACTTAAGTGACAGTCATGGTTGACACTGGGTGGTTTCCACTATGGCTTTGCTTTGTACTTCCCTGATGACTAGTGATGACACTATTTCTCCACATCCCTTTGGCTATTTATGTCTTCCTAAGGAAGTGTCTACCCATAACTTCTACCTTTTCAAACTTGGATTGCTCTGTAACTATTGGATTATAAGGAGCTCTTTATATATTCTGGTGTGTGTGTGTGCGTGTGTGTGTTCATATGTGTTTGTACAGGGCATGTGCATATGAAGATTGATGTCAGGGACCTTCTTCTGTCACCCTCCATTTTAAAAAACATTTATTTGTGTGTGTGTGTGTGTGTGTGTGTGTGTGTGTGTGTGTGTGTGTGTGTTGCCTGTATATATGCCTGTGCATCATGTGTCTGACTGGTGCTTGCAGAGATTAGAAGAGGGTATTGAATCCCAACGAAACTGGAGTTGAGCATGGCTGTGAACCAGCATGTGGGTGCCGGAAACCAAAGCCAGGTCCTCTGCAAGGGCAAGTGCTCTCAACCTCTGTGCCATCTCTCCATGTCACTCCTTTTTGAGTCACATCTTTCAGTGAACCCCAAATACCAGGTATGAAGTGGTAGTCAATTCTACTGCTGTAAAGACCCCTGGAGATTCCTCTGAGAGGGAACTGGGATTGTAGTTCTTGCATTTACACCTGTGGTCCACCTCGAGTCGGTGTCCCGTGTCCGTGTGGTACAAGGTAAGGGCCCAGCTTCGTCCCTTTCTTTAGGTTCCCCAACCTTGCTGGCACCAACTGTCCCTATTGAACAGTTTCAGGACCTTTGTCAAAATCAGCTGATCACACACGGGGCAGCTTCTAGACCACGTATTTTACATATTTATGTGTTTGTTCATCGGCTGGTGCCGCTTTGATTGCTGCAGCTTCGTAGTAAGGTGGTTTTGTTTGTTTATTTGGGTTTTTTGGTTTTCGAGACAGGGTCTCTCTTATAGTCCTGGCTGTCCTGGACTTGCTTTGTAGACCAGGCTGGCCTCAAACTCACAGAGATCCATCTGCCTCTGCCTCCCTAGTACTGGGATTAAAGGCGTGCGCCACCATGCCTGGCTATAGTAAGTTTTAAAGTTGGAATGTGTGGATTTTTCATCTTTTTTCTTTTTTGGGATTGCCAGGACTATTTGGGGCTCTTTGAAACTCATGAATTTGGGGGATGGTTTTTTACATTTCTCTGAAAAGGGTCTTTAGACTTTTGATAGAAAAGGTGTTTTATCTGTTGACTGTTTGGGTTGTTACTCTAGTCTGAACATGGAGTGTCTTTCCATTTATTTGGGTCTTAATCATGTTAAGTGGTTTTTTTTTTTTTTTTGGTTTTCTGCATACCAGCCTTTCACCTCTGTGGTTAGATTTGTCCCTAAGCATGTACATCCTTCCTTCCTTCCTTCTTTCCTTCCTTCCTTCCATGTGCGTGTCTATATGTATGCATTTACGCGAGTGTATGTGCAAATGTGTGTGCACGTGCCCATCGATGCAGAAGAGTACTGCATGCCTGTATGCCTTGGTGCTGGAGTTACAGGCAGTTGTGAGCCACCTGATGTAGATGTTGGCATCCAAACTCAGGTCCTCATGACTGATGGGTGCCCTTGACAATTGAGCCCTCTCTGCAGCCCTCATTCATTTGTTTCTGAGACAGGGGTCTCATGTAACCCAGGCTGGCTGCACTGTAGCTAAGAATGACCTTTAACGTCTCAGCCTCCTGCCTCCACTCCGAGTGCTGAGACTGCAGGGATGTGCCACCATGCTCAGTGTACCTGCTGAGCATGGAGCCCAGGGCCTCGTGCATTCTGGACAAGTGTTCCCCTGACTGAGCCGCTTCTCCAGTCCCCTGAGCATTGGACTCTTAGCCACTGTGGTAAATGTGATCAGGCTTCTGATGTCTCCCAGGTCCGTCCCTGCTGGTGTGGAGACATGACGCTGATCTTGTGTGCTACAATGCCAGTTTTTACACATAAAATAAAATAGCGTTGCTGAAGCCATTTCTTAGTGCTAGGGTTCTTTGAGAATATCTGGGCTACAAAAATCAGGCCATCTGCAAATAGAGTTAGTTTAGCCCCTCCCCTTTCCTTCAAGTTTCATTTAGTTCATTGCTTTTTCTTGCTCAATACTATGGACAGAATGTCGAGTGCAACGTCGAACAGAGTGGGCACGCAGGAATCCTTGTCTTGCTCCTGGTCTTTGTGGGAAAGACTTTGCGCTTTGTGACATCAGCTGAGGGCTCTCATCAGGGCCCCGCCCTTGCCCCTCGTATTCCTGAGGTTCTGTTGTGGAAGAGGGTTGAGCTATGGCGACCACCTGCTCCACACAGAGATGCTGACCTGGCTGGTCCCTCTTCCTGTTGCATGGGTTGGTTTTCTGATGTTGGTTGATCTTGCACTCCTAAGGTAACCGTCAGTTAGCTGTGATGGACAATCATTTTAGTAGGCCACCAGATCTTGAATATTTTTAATTTAAAAAACTGTAAATCCTTACTTATTTTCTTTTATGTGTATGAGTATTTTGCCTTCATGTATATGTGTGTATCACCTGTGTGCCTGGTGTCTTCAGATGTTAGAAGAAAGCATTGGATCCCCTAGAAGTGGAGGTGCTTACAGTTGTCAGATGCCATATGGTTCTGGGAATTGAAACTGGGTTCTCTGGTAGAGCAGCGAGTGCTCATAACCACTGAGCCATCTCTCCAGTCCCTGAGTATTTTAAAATTTAGTTTTACTTAGTGTGTGTGTGTGCATGTGTGTGTGTGTGAGCGTATCTGTATGTGAGGATGATATGCATGTGTGTGTGATGTGTGTAGGTGTGTATGTGTAATGTGTGTGATATGTGTGTATGTCACATTATGTGTGTATATCATGTGATGTGTACATACGATGTGGTGTGTGTGTGTGTCATGTGTGTATGTAGTATACGTGTGTGATGTTTGTGTATGTCATGTGATGTGTACGTGTGAGATGATGTCCGCACGTGTATATGTGGTTGTGTATATATGTGTATGTGATGTGAGTGTATGTGTGACGTGTTCTGGGGCACAGGCGCGGAGGTCAGAGGACAACTTGCAAGAAGGAGTCAGTTCTCTCCTTCCACCATGAGGGTTCTGTGGGTGGAGCTCGGGTCACCAGGCTTGGCAGCAAGTCCCTTTTCTCACTGAGCCTCCTCTCCAGCCTCTCGAAGGCCAGCCTCTGCAATAAGGGCATGGGTGTGTGGTCTACTTCTTTAGTGGTGTCAGAGAAATGTCGGCTTCATCGAATGAACTCGAAGCTGTTCTGACTTCTTTTGTGGGAAATTGGGAAGGCCTGTGTGAATTCTCTAAGTGGTGGCCTTTTTTTTTTTTTTTTAGTTTTTAGTTTCTCCGTGTAGCCCTGGCTGTCCTGGAACTCACTCTGTAGACCAGACTGGCCTTGAACTCTGCCTCCGCCTTCCAAGTGCTGGGATTAAAAGTGTGTGCCACCCATGCTCGGCTAAGTGGTAGAATCGCTCTATGAAGGGGCTAGTCCAGAACTTTCTTTTATTAGGTTGATTGGGGTTGGGCTTTGATTTGACTCAGTCTCCTTCCTAGCCTCAGCCTGTCTGACATCAGGACCTTCTTGTCTCACTTCAGGCGTCTGTCCATCTCTCCGTGCCATCTGGCTGGCAGCCACCCATCTCCTGGGCTGCTTCTCCACAGCCCTCGGGTGTCTCCAGCCCTAGTCTGAGCTCAGTTACTTGCCTTTGGTGTCCACTCGAGTCTGGAGAGGCATCACTTAGACTTCCTACTGTCACACTGAGAACGCATCCTCAGTGTGGACCAAGCTCAGTCCGTGACTCCAGCAGAGGCTGCTAGCTCATGCCTGACTCCAGCAGAGGCTGCTAGCTCATGCCTGCCCTTCACCAGGCTGGGCAGCTCCACCAGTTTGGTGAGTGACTGTGACAATGTACCCCTTTCTGTATAGTTGTCTGCCCTCCTGTAAACAAGCCACCAACCCCTGTTTGGAGCTCTGGAGCCCTCTCTCCACCCCAGTATCCCCTCTTGCAGCACCCATCTGTCCTCAGGCCATTGGGGGCGCTCGTCCAAGCTTCCAGGGGTGGTCAGGGGACTGGCTTTTAAGGTAGTAGAGGTGGGACAAAGTTAAATGCTCTTTTTAGGACTAACTACACATACATGAGCCTCCCAAGCCTGAGAAAGAAGAAGCTGAGGTCACAGCCTGCCTGCTGCTCAGAGGCCTGGAAGTCACGTGTGTCCGGCATATAGCCTGCAATATAGTGACCTCTGTTGACTGAGGATGCTCCCCAAGTGTGCCTCGGGACCTGTTCCCCACTCTCCACTGTGCACATCAGCTTCAAGTGGAGTCTCTCATAAAGCCAGGTACTGCCTTAAGCTGTACACACACACACACACACACACACACACACACACACACACACACACACACACACTGGGCCTTCAAAGGTATCACTTCAACTCCACAAGGATAAGGAGTGACTTAACAGGGCAGCTGGGACCCATTACCCAGTCCTAGCCTGATCTCTGATCCTGCAAGGGAGGATGCCGGTAGGGCAGTCTCTGAGCTCCAAACCAAGCTGTGTGACACCCCGACCCCACGCCCACTCCAGGTGTGAATCCATTTTATTCTTTTCCATAAGACAGGCCTTCCCAGCATGGGCTGCCTCCTCCAGTGTGCACACATAGGCAGTAGAGCACGGACCCCCCCCCCAACCTTGGCGGCTATGCCATGTCAGCTAAAGCCCTCCTCCAAAAGTTTCTGTGTGGGTAGACCCCTCCCCAGCCCACCCCGATCCTGTCCTCTGCAGGCCTGATCCTCCTCCCCGGGGACAAAGCCCTTACCGCACACTCCTCTCCTGGATTCTGCCACCCTCAAGCCTCTCCATTCATGAGTGAATGAAAGAATCCAGAGACTTCTTTGTGGGTAATCCCAAAGATACAATCATGTTAGAAATAGCTGTTCCCTGGGACTCACCTGCCCCCAGATACAAATGAAGCCACAGATGTGTGTTGGTCCGGATTCCAGGGACCAGCCACCTTGCCCTGCCAACCCTCCCACAGACAAAGCCCCCATCCCCAAACTATGCGTAAAGAAGACCTTCTGTGTCCACCAGCTGGGTGACATCTCGTGCTTTTATGCCAGGGGAACAGGAACATGGACACCAATGGTGGTGGGAGAAGGCCCCTCCTGCCCAGAAACAGTAAGAACACTTGAGGCTCCAGTGTGAGATCCAGAGTGGACCAGTCAGCAGGCCCTTCCTACCCTTAATATTCTCACAGCCAGTTGGCTTGTCCTCAGATCAGCAGGCATGAGCCAACAGACCCCAGACTGCCTCTTTTCCCCATAGAGACAGTCCACATGCACAAGTCACGTGATGCTGGGCTCCACTAAAGAAAGGAAAGTATTAACTGATCTTTTTGGGGGGCTGTTGAGCTAGCTCAGTGGATAAAGTTGCCTGCCACCAACCTTGGCATTTGTGCCCCACAAATAAATAAATATTTTTTTAAAATACAGAAAAAAAGAAAATGTTCAACTTTGTTGAGGAGGGGAATCCTAGCCATAAAGAAAAGAAGTCTGAGACACTGGCTTGTACACTGCTTTACAGTGAGAGGAAAAACATCATTCCAAAGGCACTGAGAACCTATCACAAACTAGGAAGGACAAACATATCCGCCATATGCAAAAAGCTCCTACAAACCACTAAGATCCAGAATCAGCTGACACGTGGGCACTGAGTCCCCAAGCTGGTAAGCATGCCAGAGAGCTCTCAGTTCTCATTAGGAAGTCTTTGAAGCAGACACGGGACTGCCATGTGAGTGGCTGGACTTTAGAGAGAATGCACTTGCTACTAGCTTTCTGAAGGATGATCTGTGTTCACCCCAGAGCTCATGGAGAACGGCCCCATCATACCTGGCATCTTACTTGGGTTCTGGCACTTTGAATTCAGGTCCCCATGCTCACACAGCAAATCCTCTACCAACTGAGCCAGCTCCCTCCCCTGAGAAGTTAATCTTTAAATAGATGGAAGTTACCACTCAACGGAGTTCAGATTCAACAAAACAACCAGAGCTGCTTCAAGGGAGGAGGCGGAGCCGGATGGGAAGCGGTGGTCTCCATCCAGCCAAGCAGGTAGTAGAGCCAGCAAATCAGGCTCCCCCATGGCACAGTGGGTGGGTGGGGAGGTGGTCACCAGCTCTGATCCCTTCACATGCCAAGAGGCTGCTGCTCCTGCTCACTGGGCTGGCTCTGCACCTGCCCATGGGGATGACAACACTGCCCAGGTGGGATAAAGGCCAGGTAGGCTCAGCCCCACCCTCCGCATCACATCGATGACAAAGACCAGGGGTCCCCTCCCAACACCTGCACTGTCTTACCTGGGCCCTGAGGCCGCTGCAGGTGTTGCAACGATTCCCACCCAAGCCCTGGAATGCCAAGTGGCTCAAAAACAATTGGGATTTCCAGAAACTTCGTCAGCGGCCCCAGCCGTGTCTCCCTCCCCCTCTTCTCTGAGTCTCCTTCATACACACACGTCACTTTTTCAAGAGAGTAGAAAACGGAAGGGCCCAAGTCCCACCTACACGAGTTCCTTGGTTTTGTTTTGTTGTTTGAAACAGTCTCGTGTAGCCCAGGCTGCCCTTGGATTCTCTAGGTAGCCAAGGATGACTCTGAACCCTGGCCCGCCCCCCAACCTGCATTGTGCTTGAACCTGCCATGCCTCAGCAACTCTCTTCGCAGAGCTTGTCGTCCTCCTTCCGCTGTGAAGTTGTGCCTCAGCAAAGCCTACCTGGAGGGCTGACTGCAAAAAAAA